>NC_133822.1:1870528-2038028 GCF_047830755.1 Zonotrichia albicollis | reverse complement strand
GGATCCCTCCCTGCTCCAGGGAACATTCCCAGCTCTCCTGGATCCCTCCCTGCTCCAGGGAACATTCCCAGCTCTCCCTGGATCCCTCCCTGCTCCAGGGAACATTCCCAGCTCTCCCTGGAGCCTTCCCTGCTCCAGGGAACATTCCCAGCTCTCCCAGCCTGGCTCCAGCCCTGCAGCAGCTCCATGGATCCCTCTGGATTTGCTCCAGCCGCCCCTGATGATCCCCATTCTCTCAGGAGCTTTATAAACACAGAACAACTCTCACAAATTTCTTAGGACACTCCAAACTCCCTCAGCAGGACGGGATCTGCATCCCAAGGATGTTTTCCTTGCTTGCATTTGGAGTAAAATCCCATTTATCCTCATGGGAAGGGAACAGCAGATTCCAAAGGCAGGGAAGGAGCAGCTCCCACACCCCAGAGGTGCCAAGGAGGGATGGAGCCACTTTTCCTGCCACTTTTCCTGCCAGTTTTCCTGCCAGTTTTCCTGCTAGCAGCAGCAGGAATCACAAATTTCCACCTGGAACAGCCCAGGAGCTCCATCCCTGAGGAGCAATTCCTGGCAGGAGTTAATGGGAAGCAAAGGAACCACCGGGAAAAGTGGGATGAGCCCAAATCCACGTGTCCAGAGCAGGGCTGGACACTCACCCATGGATGAGCCTCTGCTTTGGGGTCATGGGACCATCCCAAAAAATTCCTGCTCCTCCATCCCTGGATTTCAGCTTTTCCCTTTCCAGAGTTCATTTGGATAAATCCCCCTCATCTCCACATGGATAAACCCACAATGGCTTCATTTTCCTCCCTGAAATTCTGTCCTTTTTTTTCTATTTTTCCCCTTCCTTTTTTGCAGGAATATTTTTCCCCTCTCCCTTTTATTTACATTTTTCTCTTCCCTCCTTTTTTTCCCCTTCCCTCTTTTCCTTCCTTTTTTTAATTTTTTTATTTTATTTTATTATTTTTTTTTAGTTTTTGTTTTTTTCCTGCCAGCACCAAATCATTCCTCGAGGAAGCAGCAGCCTCCAAAATTTTCTTGGAAGTGCCTCATTCCCTGGAACAGGAAACAGCCAAAATCACAGAGGAATTACGGAATTAATGGAATTTCATTACCCCAGGCAATTTCCCAGCAAATGGGATCCATCCCAAACCTCAGCCAGGTCTTGGCAGCCTCTGGAATCTCTGGAATTGCCTCCAGGAGGATCTGTGGAGCTTTTTAGAGCCATTCCCAGGGAAATGAGCAGTGATGCCATCCCAGGGTGGCACCTTTGGGAGATTTTCCTTCCTTTATCCCAAAAATCTGGGAGATTTTCCCTTCTTTATCCCAAAAATTCCACCCTATCCTTCATCCCTCTTTTATCCTTTTTTCCCTCATCCTTTTCCAGTAAAGAATTCCAGTTTTTATTGACTCAAAATTAGGTTTTTTTTTCCCCTTGTGAGCCAGAAATTTGCTGGGTTCTCTATCCATGAGGTGGAATTATCCCGTGGTTTGTTAAAATGCGGGAATACAGGATGAACATCCCTGAAAACCTCACCAGGCTGCACTCAGCAACATTCCCTGGGAGTTTAGGATTTATTTTGCCTGCTTAAACCACCTAAAAATCCATTAAATTATTGGGAAAAAAAAATTAAAATATAATAAAAAATTTAAATGCATAAATATAAATAAATATATAAAATATATACATATATAAATACATATAAATATATTTATATTTATATATAAGTATATATAATTTTTTTTTTAAAGGGAATATCCCTAAATAACTGCACCACATCCTGATTTTTCCTTCTCCTTCTTATGCTCCTGAAAGCTCTCAGGACATTTATGGCCAATAAATTCAAATTTCTACTTTCAGATCCAAATATTCCCCAAATATTTGCCTCAGGAAATAATTGCTGGGAATATTGTCCACAGGAATATTCTCATTTTTCCAATGGATCATTTCCTAGAGTTGCTAGGGAAAAGCAGGAACAATTTAGGAGCCAGGTCAGGAATTATTTGCTTTACCTTGTGTGCATTAAATTCCAAATTATCACCGGGGGGCTGATTAACATATGGCCCTTAATTGGCATTAATTGATGGTTTTTCCAATTGGATGCAATAAACACGGAGTTGCCTGGGAATGGCTGGAGCAGGGAGGGATTTTTAGCCCAATTTTGGAATATTTTAGGTTTGATTGCTTTGAAACGGCCGCGGATTCGTGGCCTGGCCATAAACTGGGAAACGGAACCATGGAATTCTTAAGGTTGGGAAAGGCAATTTTGGTTTATTGGTGTTAATATTGTTATTTTGTAATTAAAAATTCATGGAATGGGGTTGGGATAGATCCTAAAGCCCACCCAGTTCCATGGGCAGGGAAACCTTCCAGCATCCCAGGTTCTCCCAAGCCCCATCCAGCCTCACCTTGGGCACTTCCAGGGATGGGGAATCCACAATTCCTCCAGGAAACCTTTCCCAGGATCCCCCCATTCCCTGGGTAAGGAATTTTTTCCTCCCACCCCATCCAGTTCTCCCCTCTGTTGCTGTTAAACCATTCCCTGTCCGTGCATCAGGCGCTGCGTTTCCCTTCCCGCAGGAAAACGGGAATTCCGACGGCGGCTCCGCCATCCCGAGGCACAGATCCAGGAGATCCCACCCCGTCAGGATCCCATTCCTGAGCCATCCCTGTGATCCAGGAGGAAGCAATTCCCCATCCCTGGAGGCTCCACCGCCAGCTCATCCCCCCGGTGCTCCGGGAGCTCGGGAATTCCCGTTGGGATCCACGGTGAGCAATGGAAGTGGGTCCTCATTTTCCCACCTGGGCAAAGACACGGCCAACGTGGAAATTTAGGGATAAATATCCATGAATAAAGCAGGAACCATTTTTCATGGGCAAACAGATCCTTCTCCATGAATTTATCCAGGGAAGTGAGGGAACAGAATAATCTGGTTTTTTGGGGAAAACAGAACAATTGGAATCCCCTTGGAATGTCGAAGATATTTCCCTGTGGGGTTGGTGATAAACCTGCCCGTTCCTGACACACCTGGACATTCCAGGGATCTTTAACACAAGATCCCAGAAATAGGGGGTGGGAAGTTGATTTTTATAAAATTTATAAAAAATTATTTATTTATATATATATATATATATATATATATATATATATATATATAAATAATTTTATATATATATATATATAAAATTAATTTATAAAAAAATTTTTATAAAATTTTTAATTTAAAAATTTCCAATTTCCAAGTTGATTTTTATAAAATTTATAAAAAATTATTTATATATATATATATTTATATATATATAAATAAATCATTATATATATATATATATATATATATATATATATATATATATATAATTAATTTATAAAAAAATTTTTATAAAATTTTTAATTTAAAAATTTCCAATTTTTATAAAATTTTTAATTTAAAAATTTCCATCCTATTCCCAGGAGTTAAGGATGGAAATTCAGGGTGATTTTCCCGTGAATTTCTTTGAAAGCAGGGAGTGCCCCTGACCCTGCATTCCCAGGAGGAATGAGCTGAGCTCATCCACGCCTTCTCCAGAAATTCCAGGGTTAAAGTGGGACACCTGGGCCATTCCAAAAGCCTGGAATTGCTCAGGAATTGCTCAGGAATTGCTCAGGAATTCCTCAGGAATTTCTCAGGAATTGCTTGGTCCTGGCGGCTCCCAGATGTCCCATCCAGGCTGGAGGAGATGGGGAGCCTGGAGCCACCCCAAATCCACCCAGGAACCATCCAAAGGATCCTGGTGATCCCTGGAAAACCCCTGGAATTCCCTCTGGGATTTCCCATCCCATTCCTCAGAGGTCTCTTTTCCATGGCTCAAGGAAAAGGTTTTTCCAGCTGCTCTCACACTTCCCTCTTCTCCTTTTGAATCCAAGGCGTATCCAGGCCCTCATCATCCAAGGAGAATTCAGGTATGGAATTCTGTCTGTCCTGCTCTTATCCCAGGGAGGAGGCAGCTGCTCCTTCCTCCCATCCCATCCCATCCCATCCCATCCCATCCCATCCCATCCCATCCCATCCCATCCCATCCATCTCATGGGATCCCATGGATCCAATCCCATTAATCCTATCCCATCCCATCCCATCCCATGGATCCCATCCCAAGGATCTCATTCCACGGATCCCATCCCACCCCATCCCAAGGATCCCATCCCATGGATCCCATCCCATCCCAAGGATCCTATCCCACGGATCCCATCCCAAGGATCCCATCCCATCCCATGGATCCCATCCCATCCCATCCCATCCCATCCCATCCCATCCCATCCCATCCCATCCCATCCCATCCCAAGGATCCCACCCCATCCCATGGATCCCATCCCATGTCATGGTTCCGATCCCATCCCACAGATCCCACCCCATCCCAAGGATTCTATCCCACAGATCCCATCCCAAGGATCCCACCCCATGGATCCCACCCCATCCCAAGGATCCCATCCCATGTCATGGATCCTATGGATCCCATCCCATCCCATGGATCCCATCCCACAGATCCCACCCCATGGATACCATTCCATCCCATGGATTCCATCCCATCGATCCCATCCCATCCCATCCCATCCCATCCCATCCCATCCCATCCCATCCCATCCATCTCATGGGATCCCATGGATCCAATCCCATTAATCCCATCCCATCCCATGGATCCCACCCCATGGATCCCATCCCACGGATCCCATCCTACCCCATCCCAAGAATCCTATCCCACGTATCCCATCCCATCCCAAGGATCCTGTCCCACGGATCCCATCCCAAGGATCCCATCCCATGGATCCCATCCCATCCCACCCCATCCCATCACATGTCATGGTTCCGATCCCATCCCACAGATCCCATCCCATCCCAAGGATTCTATCCCACAGATCCCATCCCAAGGATCCCATCCCATGGATCCCCACCCCATCCCAAGGATCCCATCTCATGTCATGGATCCTATGGATCCCATCCCATTCCATCCCATGGATCCCATCCCATGGATCCCATCCCATCCCATCCCATCCATCTCATGGGATCCCATGGATCCAATCCCATTAATCCTATCCCATCCCATGGATCCCACCCCACGGATCCCATCCCATCCCATCCCATGGATCCCATGGATCCTATCCCAAGGATCCCATCCCACAGATCCCATCCCACAGATCCCATCCCATCCCAAGGATCCTATCCCAAGGATCCCATCCCAAGGATCCCATCCCATGGATCCCACCCCATCCCATGGATCCCATCCCATGTCATGGATCCTATGGATCCCATCCCATCCCATGGATCCCATCCCACAGATCCCACCCCATGGATACCATTCCATCCCATGGATTCCATCCCATCGATCCCATCCCATCCCATCCCATGGATCCCATCCCATCCCATGGATCCCATCCCATCCCATCCCATCCCATCCCATCCCATCCCATCCCATCCCATCCCATCCCATCCCATCCATCTCATGGGATCCCATGGATCCAATCCCATTAATCCTATCCCATCCCATGGATCCCACCCCATGGATCCCATCCCAAGGATCCCATCCCAAGGATCCCATCCCATCCCACCCCATCCCATCCCATGTCATGGTTCCGATCCCATCCCACAGATCCCATCCCATATCAAGGATTCTATCCCACAGATCCCATCCCAAGGATCCCATCCCATGGATCCCACCCCATCCCAAGGATCCCTTCCCATGTCATGGATCCTATGGATCCCATCCCATCCCATCCCATCCCATCCCATCCCATCCCATCCCATCCCATCCCATCCCATCCCATCCCATGGATCCCATCCCAGAGATCCCACCCCATGGATCCCATCCTATCCCATCCCATCTCATCCCATCCCACTGATCCAATCCCATCCCATCCCATCCCATCCCATCCCATCCCATCCCATCCCATCCCATCCCATTCCATCCCATTCATCCAATCCCATCCCATCCCAAGGATCCCATCCCACAGATCCCATCCCATCCCATCCCATCCCATCCCATCCCATGGATCCTATCCCAAGGATCCCACAGATCCCATCCCATCCCGGTGCCTTTTTCCTTGCAGAAGGAGGGAAGTGGCCCAGCAGATCCCTCCTCCCCTGGCCCCAAGGTCAGTGCTTTTATCCCACATTTTAATGCACATTCCCGGGATAATGATCCATTTTCCCAGAGCTGTCTCACTTTGGAAACTGAGGAATCACAGGGAAAAAAAATCAGGAATATCGAGATGAAATCGGCAGTTCTGCCATTGGTGATGAGCAGAAATTCCAAGGTGGAATCTTTCATCTTCCACAGCTGATCCAAACATGGGATTTGTGTTTTGGGAATCCTCAATCCGTTTGGGATTCCTCCTGTGTCTCCTTCAAATTCATGGAATTCTTCAACACCCGCAATATCCTGGGATAGGGAAACCCTGGATTTGTCCTTTTCTCCAGGATTTGTGCTTTTCCCTCTGCATTCCCACTGCACAGGAGAATTCCCAATCCGTTGGGGGAATGTGGGTGGTGGAATTCAGGGATTCCTCCATGGATATTTGCCAAAAACTGGAGCAGGAATGGGATCAAACACATTACCTGCTGCAAAGAGGGAAGGGAGAATTCCTTGGAATAATGAATTTCTGGGATTGATTTTTTTGGGGGGGATTTGTTGCTTTCCAGGGAGAAATGGGAGCTCCTGGATTCCATGGAGACAAAGGAGAAAAGGTAGGGGTGGGGTTTTCCTGATCCTCTAAAACCAGAATTCCCTGTGCTGAGAGGGTCTGGAAAGGGAAAGGCAGTTGGGAATCCAATTATGGAGAGGACAATCAATGGAAATGGGATTGGCACATTCCCATCTTTATCCCCAAACCTTCCTGGTTTTGTTTTTTTTTTTCCTAAATTCCAGCAGTTTCCCACATATCTGCCATGCTCAGGAGGAAATCCAAAATTTAAAGGTTGGATTTAGTGATTTTTGAGGAGTTTTTCTGTCTAAATGATGGAATTATTCTGTCCTACAAATCCAAAAATTCAAGCAGTGCAAAGAGGGAAGGGAAAACTCCTTGAATAATGAAATTTTGGGATTGATTTTTTTGGGGGATTTGTTGTTTTCCAGGGAGAAATGGGAGCTCCTGGATTCCATGGAGACAAAGGAGAAAAGGTAGGGGTGGGGTTTTCCTGATCCTCCAAAACCAGAATTCCCTGTGCTGAGAGGGTCTGGAAAGGGAAAGGCAGTTGGGAATCCAATTATGGAGAGGACAATCAATGGAAATGGGATTGGCACATTCCCACCTTTATCCCAAAACCTTCCTGGTTTGGTTTTTTTTTCCTAAATTCCATCAGTTTCCCACATATCTGCCATGCTCAGGAGGAAATCCAAAATTTAAAGGTTGGATTTAGTGATTTTTGAGGAGTTTTCCTACCTAAATGATGGAATTATTCTGTCCTACAAATCCAAAAATTCAAGCAGTGCAAAGAGGGAAGGGAAAGCTCCTTGAATAATGAAATTTTGGGATTGATTTTTTTTTTGGGGATTTGTTGTTTTCCAGGGAGAAATGGGAGCTCCTGGAGCCCGTGGAGACAAAGGAGAAAAGGTAGGAATGGGATTTTCCAGCCTGATCCTTTGAAATTCCAGCAGTTCCCCACACATCTGCCACATCCAGGAGGAAATCCAAAAGGTCAAAGTTGGATTTAGTGATTTTTGAGGAATTTTCCAGCCTAAATGATGGAATTGTTGCGTTCTATGACGCCGAAAATTCAAGGGGGGTCCCCAATGTTCATTTTCTGCTGGATAAGAGAACTAAAAGATGGGATGGACAAGGAAATTCCAGCCCTGCAATGGAAAAAAATGCCACAAAAAACCTCATTTCATGGACACTTTGGGCAGTGAAAATTTATAGGGAGCAAATGGCAGATCCAGGGGGATGGGACACGGAATTCCAGGAGAAAAGAGAGGGTTGGGAAAAGGCAGAATCCCACGGGGAATTTTGGATGGAACCCTGGGAGAAAAGGAGGGAAGTGGCTGGAAAGGGAATTTTGTCTTGCAGGGACAGCCTGGGGACGTGGGAGAACCTGGAGAGAAGGTGAGTGCTGGGATTGGCTCCAAAGTTTCTTTGGGAATCTCCTCCAAGAGCAGCCTGGCTGGGGCTGGATCCAATCCCAGCCCTGGAATATCAATGGATTAAATCCAGGGAATTACAGAGCTGCTGTCCAGCAAGACTAATGATGGCAAACCAAAAATATTGGCATTAAAAAAATTTATTTATTAATTTTATTATTTTATTTATTTTAATAGTTATTTGTTTGATATTCTATTATTATTTATTATTTATTATTATGTATTATGTATTATGTATTATGTATTATGTATTATGTATTATGTATTATTTATTATTTTTATTTATTATTTATTTTTTATTTTTTATTTTTTATTTTTTATTTTTTATTTTTTATTATTTTATTACTAATTATTAATTCTTTCTGATGAAGCTCTTTTTTTCTAATTATTTATTATTAATAAATAATTAGACAAAAATATCTTCATCAGAAATATTTATTATGGAGAAGCTGAAACTCCCAAGACAGGACAGAGCAGTGCGTGATACCGAAGTAATTAGATTAATTTAAATTAATTATTTTGGTGTTTGAAAAGAATTAATTTATTTTTAAAGCAATTCGTTCTTATTTTATAATAATTTTTATAATACTTATTTTATGTAACATTTCTTATTTTATAATTATTTTTTTAAGCAATTATCTTAAAATTAGCCAAAAAATCCAATAATTGAATAGAGATTGATGTCACTCACCCAGACACAACCTGAGGGGGCGTTTGATCTCCCCTCTCATCCCATCACTGAATTCCCTGGAATTAGGGCGTTTTCCCAGCTTTTTCCCTACATTCCATGCAGAGAATCCCTGGAAATCTCTTGCTCAGGGGTGACAATTCCACGACCTCGGAATCCTCTCTTTATTCCCAGGGCACCAAAGGAGAGCGAGGGGAAGGAGGTCAGAAGGTAAAGGACAAAGCCAGGGGGGGCTTTTCCTCCTTTTCCCAAATCCCACATTCCCAGCTCGGGATCAGCGTCCAGGGCACCTCCTCAGGTGTGGCTGGGGACCAGGAGGAGATTCCAGGAGGATCCATGGGCAGGACACCTTGGGAATGAGTCTGACCCAGAATCATGGGATAACATTCCCGGGAATATTCCAGGACACCTTGGGAATGAGTCATGCCAGGGAATGTGTCTGACCCAGAATCATGGGATAACATTCCCTTGGGAGTCATGAATGCCAGGGAATGTGTTTGACCCAGAATCATGGGATAACATTCCCAGGAATATTCCAGGATGATCCCATGGACAGGACACCTTGGGAATGAGTCATGAATGCCAGGGAATGTGTTTGACCCAGAATCCTGGGATAATGTTCCTGGGAATATTCCAGGAGGATCAAATGGATAGAACACCTTGGGAATGAGTCATGAATGCCAGGGAATGTGTTTGACCCAAAACCCTGGGATAACATTCCCAGGAATATTCCAAGATGATCCCATGGACAGGACACCTTGGGAATGAGTCTCACCCAGAATCCTGGGATAACGTTCCCAGGATATTCCATGAGGATCACAGGGATAGGACATCTTGGGAATGAGTCATGCCAGGGAATGTGTTTGACCCCGAATCCTGGGATAACATTCCCAGGAATATTCCAGGAGGATCAAATGGACAGGACACCTTGGGAATGAGTCTCACCCAGAATCCTGGGATAACATTCCCAGGAATATTCCATGAGGATCACATGGACAGGACACCTTGGGAAGTAATGGCAGGGAATGAGTCTGATCCATAATCCTGGGATAATGTTCCCTGGAATATTCCAGGAGGAACAAATGGATAGAACACCTTGGGAATGAGTCATGAATGCCAGGGAATGTGTCTGACCCAGAATCATGGGATAACATTCCCGGGAATATTCCAGGAGGATCAAATGGACAGGACACCTTGGGAATGTGTCTCACCCAGAATCCTGGGATAACATTCCTGGGAATATTCCAGGATGATCCCATGGACAGGACACCTTGAGAATGAGTCATGTCAGGGAATGTGTTTGACCCAGAATCCTGGGATAACATTCCCAGGAATATTCCAGGATGATCCCATGGACAGGACACATTGGGAATGAGTCATGAATGCCAGGGAATGTGTTTGACCCTGAATCCTGGGATAACGTTCCCAGGAATATTCCAGGAGTTTCACATGGACAGGACGCCTTGGGAGTCATGCCAGGGAATGTGTCTGACCCAGAATCCTGGGATAACATTCCCAGGAATATTCCAGGAGGATCAAATGGACAGGACACCTTGGGAATGAGTCATGCCAGGGAATGTGTTTGACTCATAATCCTGGGATAACATTCCCAGGAATATTCCAGGATGATCCCATGGACAGGACACCTTGGGAATGAGTCTGACCCAGAATCATGGGATAATGTTCCCTGGAATATTCCATGAGGATCACAGGGATAGGACAGCTTGGGAATGAGTCATGTCAGGGAATGTGTTTGACCCAGAATCCTGGGATAACATTCCCTGGAATATTCCAGGAGGATGAAATGGACAGGACACCTTGGGAATGGCTCATGAATGCCAGGGAATGTGTCTCACCCAGAATCCTGGGATAACGTTCCTAGGAATATTCCAGGAGGACCACATGGACAGGACATCTTGGGAGTAATGCCAGGGAATGTGTCTGACCCAGAATCCTGGGATAACATTCCCAGGAATATTCCATGAGGATCACATGGACAGGACACCTTGGGAATGAGTCATGAATGCCAGGGAATGTGTTTGACCCCGAATCCTGGGATAACATTCCCAGGAATATTCCAAGAGGATCCATGGGCAGGACACCTTGGGAATGTGTCTGACCCAGAATCATGGGATACCATTCCTGGGAATATTCCAGGAGGATCACATGGGCAGGGCACCTTGGGAGTAATGCCAGGGAATGAGTCTGATCCATAATCCTGGGATAACATTCCAAGGAATATTCCAGGAGGACCTCAGGGACAGGACACCTTGGGAATGAGTCTGACCCAGAATCATGGGATAATGTTCCCGGGAATATTCCAGGAGGATCCATGGGCAGGACACCTTGGGAATGAGTCTGACCCAGAATCATGGGATAACATTCCCAGGAATATTCCAGGAGGATCAAATGGATAGAACACCTTAGGAATGAGTCATGAATGGCAGGGAATGTGTCTGACCCAGAATCCTGGGATAACATTCCCAGGAATATTCCAGGAGGATCAAATGGATAGAACACCTTGGGAATGTGTCTCACCCAGAATCCTGGGATAACATTCCCGGGAATATTCCAGGAGGATCAAATGGATAGAACACCTTGGGAATGAGTCTGACCCAGAATCATGGGATAACGTTCCCAGGAATATTCCAAGAGGATCACATGGGCAGGACACCTTGGGAGTCATTCCAGGGAATGATTCTGACCCAGAATCCTGGGATAACATTCCTGGGAATATTCCAGGATGATCCCATGGACAGGACACCTTGGGAGTCATGCCAGGGAATGAGTCTGACCCAGAATCCTGGGATAACATTCCCGGGAATATTCCAGGAGGATCACATGGACAGGACACCTTGGGAATGAGTCATGACAGGGAATGTGTCTGACCCAAAATCATGGGATAACATTCCCGGGAATATTCCAGGATGATCAAATGGATAGAACACCTTGGGAATGAGTCATGCATGCCAGGGAATGAGTCTGACCCAGAATCATGGGATAACATTCCCTGGAATATTCCAGGAGGATCAAATGGACAGGACACCTTGGGAATGATTCTGACCCAGAATCATGGGATAACATTCCCGGGAATATTCCAGGAGGATCAAATGGACAGGACACCTTGGGAATGTGTCTCACCCAGAATCCTGGGATAACATTGCTGGGAATATTCCAGGATGATCCCATGGGCAGGACACCTTGGGAATGAGTCATGACAGGGAATGTTTCTGACCCAGAATCATGGGATAACATTCCCAGGAATATTCCAGGATGATCCCATGGACAGGACACCTTGGGAATGAGTCATGAATGGCAGGGAATGTGTCTGACCCAGAATCATGGGATAACATTCCCAGGAATATTCCAGGAGGATCAAATGGACAGGACACCTTGGGAATGAGTCTGACCCAGAATCATGGGATAACATTCCCAGGAATATTCCAGGAGGATCAAATGGACAGGACACCTTGGGAATGAGCCTGACCCAAAATCCTGGGATAACGTTCCTGGGAATATTCCAGGAGGATCACATGGAGAGGACATCTTTGGAATGAGTCATGAATGCCAGGGAATGTGTCTGACCCAGAATCATGGGATAACATTCCCTGGAATATTCCAGGATGATCCCATGGACAGGACACCTTGGGAATGAGTCATGACAGGGAATGTGTCTGACCCAGAATCATGGGATAACATTCCCAGGAATATTCCAGGAGGATCAAATGGACAGGACACCTTGGGAATGTGTCTCACCCAGAATCCTGGGATAACATTCCCAGGAATATTCCAGGATGATCCCATGGACAGGACACCTTGGGAATGAGTCATGCCAAGGAATGAGTCTGACCCAGAATCCTGGGATAACATTCCCAGGAATATTCCAAGAGGACCACATGAACAGGACACCTTGGGAGTAATGCCAGGGAATGTGTCTGACCCAGAATCCTGGGATAACATTCCCAGGAATATTCCAGGAGGATCAAATGGATAGAACACCTTGGGAATGAGTCATGAATGCCAGGGAACGTGTTTGACCCAGAACCCTGGGATAACATTCCCAGGAACATTCCAAGAGGATCCCAGGGACAGGACACCTTGGGAGTCATGCCAGGGAATGTGTCTGACCCAGAATCCTGGGATAACATTCCCAGGAATATTCCAGCTCCCTCTTTTCCAGAGCTGCTTCCCAGCAGCTTTGTCTCATCCAGAGGAGATGAGGGCTCTGCAGGAGCCCTCGGAAAGGGATCATTCCAGGAATTCTGTGGGATTTCAGTTGAATCTCCACAGAGCAGCAGGAACCAAACTCTCCCTGTGCTGGGTTTACACTGGAAGGAGAATTCCTGATTTTTCCTGACTTCCCTTTCACAGGGAGAGCCTGGAGTTGGGTTCAGAGGTCCCATTGGCCAGGCTGGAGCACCTGGATTTAAGGTAAGGTTGGAATTTCACTTGGAATTTTTTATTCCCTGGGTTTTTCCTCTTTGCCATCCTGGTTTTCCACGGCTGGGTGTGGAGCACAGAAGTGGCTGCAAAGAGAAAGCACCAAAATCATCCTGGGAAGAAAATGCATCCCAAAATTCAGTGACAATTTCTCCAGCCCTTGGATCTCCTCATGGATCAGGACTGGAATATCCCAAATTCCATGCACTGGTCATGGGAATTCAAGGAGACATCCCAGACTTTCTCCAGGATCCCCAGCAAATCCTACCCAATATCCCAATTCCAGAGGGAGATCCTGAGGGAGATCCTGAGGATAAATACGGAGAGAAAAGGCATCCCAAAATTTGGTGATCATTTCTCCAGCCCTTGGATCTCCTCATGGATCAGGACTGGAATGTCCCAAATTCCATGCACTGCTCGTGGGAATTCAAGGAGACATCCCAGATTATCTCCAGGATCCCCAGCAAATCCCACCCAGTATCCCAATTCCAGAGGGAGATCCTGAGGATAAATATGGAGAGAAAAGACATCCCAAAATTTGGTGATCATTTCTCCAGCCCTTGGATCTCCTCATGGATCAGAACTGGAATGTCCCAGACTCCATGCACTGGTCATGGGAATTCAAGGAGACATCCCAGATTATCTCCAGGAGCTCCAGCAAATCCCACCCAATATCCCAATTCCAGAGGGAGATCCTGAGGGAGAGGAGGATAAATACGGAAAGAAAGAACATCCCAAAATTTGGTGATAATTTCTCCAACCCTTTTATCTCCTCATGGATCAAGACTGGAAGTGGTGTCCCAAATTCCATGCACTGGTCGTGGGAATTCAAGGAGACATCCCAGACATTCTCCAGGAGCTCCAGCAAATCCCACCCAATATCCCAATTCCAGAGGGAGATCCTGAGGATAAATATGGAGAGAAAAGACATCCCAAAATTTGGTGATCATTTCTCCAGCCCTTGGATCTCCTCATGGATCAGGACTGGAATGTCCCAAATTCTGTGCACTGATCATGGGAATTCAAGGAGACATCCCAGATTTTCTCTGGGATCCCCAGCAAATCCCACCCAGTATCCCAATTCCAGAGGGAGATCCTGAGGGAGAGGAGGATAAATACAAAAAGAAAGGACATCCCAAAATTTGGTGATCATTTCTCCAGCCCTTGGATCTCCTCATGGATCAGGACCGGAATGTCCCAAAATCTGTGCACTGGTCATGGGAATTCAAGGAGATATCCCAGATTTTCTTTGGGATCCCCAGCAAATCCCACCCAATATCCCAATTCCAGAGGGAGATCCTGAGGGAGATCCTGAGGATAAATACGGAAAGAAAGGACACCCCAATATTTGGTGATCATTTCTCCAGCCCTTGGATCTCCTCATGGATCAGGACTGGAATGTCCCAAATTCCATGCACTGGTCGTGGGAATTCAAGGAGACATCCCAGATTTTCTCCAGGAGCTCCAGCAAATCCCACCCAATATCCCAATTCCAGAGGGAGATCCTGAGGGAGAGGAGGATAAATACAAAAAGAAAGGACATCCCAAAATTTGGTGATCATTTCTCCAGCCCTTGGATCTCCTCATGGGTCAGGACTGGAATGTCCCAGACTCCATGCACTGGTCATGGGAATTCAAATAGACATCCCAAATTTTCTCCGGGATCCCCAGCAAATCCCACCCAATATCCCAATTCCTGGTGATTCCCTCTCCAGGGCGAGCCAGGGGCCCCAGGACCTCCAGGAGCTCAGGGCATCCAAGGAATCCGCGGCAACGCCGGCACTCCCGGATCCCAGGGGGACAGAGGGGCTCCGGGCGTGCCCGGAATTCCGGGACAGAAGGTGAGGGGACACCGTGGGCTGTGTTTGTCACCTCCATGGTGACCGCAGGGAGCAAACCCCTGTGGGCCAAACCCCCACAATTCCAGGTTTTCCTGAGCCTGGAGGCTGTCAGGGAAGTGGGAACAAATCCCAGTTGGGAAAGGAAAGGTACTGGGAATGATTGGAATGATGGGGTGATCGTCAGGTTCCAAAAGAAAACAGTGGAGCTCCCAGGAAATTGTTCTTCCTGGGAATTCAATGGTGGGACTGGGAAGGAGTGGCAGCTGGAATTTTGGGGTCATTAATCCCTGGGAACAGAGGGAGGAATCCCAGAATCCCAGCTTGGGAAAGCCCTCCAAATCCATGGGGTCCAAGCTGTGAGTGCCACATCCAGGAATTCCTTGGACACCTCCAGGGATGGGGACTCCGAACCTCCCTGGGCAGCCCCTGCCAAGGCCTGACCCCCTTTTCCATGAGGAAATTCCTGCCATGAGGAAATTCCTGCCGGTGCAGGGAACCCTCAGATCACCAGCTCCTGCTTTTGTCTGGATCAGGGAAGTTGGGACCTTTCCCATCCGTGTGTTCTCCTCTCAAAGGATTTTGTTTTCCAGGGGGATCGTGGGAGGAGAGGCCGGAGTGGATCTGCTGGGCCCATGGGACCACCAGGATCCCCAGGAAAAGAGGTGGATTCATATTCCCTGTGCCTTTTGGGAGGGAGGGATGGATGGATGGATGATGGATGGATGGATGGATGGATGGATGGATGGACGGATGGATGATGGATGGATGGATGGATGGATGGATGGATGATGGATGGATGATGGATGGATGATGGATGGATGGATGGATGGATGGATGGATGGATGGATGGATGGAGGATGGATGGATGATGGATGGATGGATGATGGATGGATGATGGATGGATGGATGGATGGATGATGGATGGATGGATGATGGATGATGGATGGATGGATGGATGGATGGATGGATGGATGGATGGATGGATGGATGGATGATGGATGGATGGATGGATGGATGGATGGGATCCATGGATGGATGGATGGATGATGGATGGATGGATTGATGGATGATGGATGGATGGATGGATGATGGATGGATGGATGGATGGATGATGGATGGATGATGGATGGATGGATGATGGATGGATGGATGGATGATGGATGGATGGATGGATGATGGATGGATGGATGGATGGATGGGATCCATGGATGGATGGATGGATGATGGATGGATGGATGGATGGATGGATGATGGATGGATGGATGATGGATGGATGGATGGATGGATGATGGATGGATGGATGGATGGATGGATGGATGGATGGATGGATGATGGATGGATGGATGGATGGATGGATGGATGGATGGATGGATGAGGGATCTGGGCTGGATGGGCTTCAATCCCCTGGGAATGTTGGGTTTGGAGAGCACTGAGCACTTCCAAAGCAAATCCTCCCTTTTATTTTGTTCTCCTTCTCCCGCAGGGAATTCCTGGGACACCTGGACCCAAAGGCAACAAGGTCAGTGCCCCCTTCCCAGGAAAGTCATGAGCAGAAATCCTGGGATGAGAATGGGACAAATCCCTGTCTTCTCCTGGCTCCTCATCCCTGAGCCCATCCTGCTTCATCCCATTCCACCCTCGCTCCCTTCCTCCCACGGTTCCTTCCGGAGAGAACAGCAGAAAATCCATGGAATTGTGTCTCCTGAGTCTTCCTGGGACTTCAATCCTGGCCAAACTAACCAGGAATTGTGTGGTGGGATTTCCCTGCTCCCGGTGACACCTCTGGAATTCTCTGTTTTCCAGGGAGAAGCCGGCGTTGGAGCCGCCGGCCCCAGAGGTCCCCATGGATTCCCTGGCCCTCGGGTAAATAAATAAATAAATATTCCGTAAATATTCCAGGCTTGGATTCCTGCGGCCTCCAGCCCCCTTTGGCGCCAGCTTTGTCCATCACTTGTCCCCCACCCATCCTAGAAATTCCTGAAGGGTTTCAGGCAGCAAAATTCCCTTTTCATTCCCATCCCAGTTCCCTATCCCTGAGGAGTTTTGGTCTTGTTCCAGCAAAGACGAAGTCGGAATTGGAGGCCGTGTTTAAATTTGCTGCTCCTGTGGCTCTCCCACAAAAAAAAAAAATCGGGATTTTATGGCCTAATCCTTTGGGATGCTTTGGGATGAGGCCCCTGAGGAAAAACCCTCAACAGCTGTGGGTAAACCTCGCTGGAGCTTCATTATCCAAAGGAAATGATGGAATAATGTTTCTGCTCTTCCGACTTCCAGCATAAATCTAAATCCCAGCATCCCAGGTTGTGTTGGCTTTATGTGGGAGACCTAAATTTGGCCTCAGTTGTTTGGAATTTGGGCAATTCCTGAGGTTGAAAGGCAGCTCCTGTAGGGTCGGCTCAAGGAGGTTCCATGGGCCCTCCAGTGCAGCTCTTCCATCCCAATCCATAAGAACAGCCGGATGGAGGGAAAAGGAGGTTGGACGGGAATTCTGGGGATGGGAATTCTGCCTGCCCCATTCCCAGTGGGATGGTCGGTGGGTTTGGGGTCCCCCGTGTGCCTCACTCCCCGTTTCCGTCCCCCAGGGTGATGAGGGCATCGTGGGAATGCGGGGTCCCCCCGGAATGATGGTGAGTGCTCCGAGATTCCCGGAAAACCACGGATCCACGGCCATGAGAGAAAAAAATATGGGATTCTTCCAAAGGGAAATTAAAGATTTGGGAACCTGAATTCCAGTGGGAATCCTATGAGTTCCTTACTGTCCTTGTCCCTTTGGGTGGCTCATCCCAAGGTTTGGAAGCTCTCCTGGAATATCCATCCCTGCCTGCTGTTGTCTGGAATTTCAGGAATTTCAGGGCAGGAATTTCAGGCTCTTCTTCCTCTGGAGGGGGCTGAGTAGGGGGAGACACAAATGGCAGCTGGAATTTGGATAAACTATTTATTAAACTAATTTATTAAACAAACTAATTTATTAAACAAACTAATTATTAAATAATCATTATTTAATAATTATTAATTATTATGCTTTTAATTTATTTATTTTTTTTATTTATTATTTATTATTTATTAGTTTTTCATGGAATGAAAGGAAGAGGATTTTTTAATAAGGACACAGAGCAATGGGAAATGGGGGAATGGCTTTAAACTGGAATGGGGCAGGGATAAATGGGATGTTGGGAAGAAATTCTTCCCTATGAGGCTGGGGAGGTCCTGGCACAGAATTCCCAGAAAAATTGTGGGTGCCCAATCCCTGGGAGTGTCCAAGGCCAGGTTGGACAAGGCTTGGAGCACCCTGGGATAGTGGAAGGTGTCCCTGCAGATGGAAATTCCCACCTTCCTGCATATTCCCGGGAATTCAGCAAACAGGGGTGACCACGTTTGGCTTTTCCCTCCCCAAATTTGCTTCCCATCCCGGCTTGGCCTCCACAGGATCCGGAGATCCCACGGGATCAAGGATCCACCTCCACCTTGGAGGAACCTCTTGGAGCAACCCAGATTTTCCTCGGTGCTGAGGGTCCAAAAATCCCGGTGGGATTCTCAAAATGAGGGAATTTGGCTGAATTTATCCCCCTGCTGTGCTGGTTCTTCCAGCAGATTTTCCACGCTGGAGCCCATCCCTGGAAGCAGCTCTGCCTTTGGATGGAGGCTGCTCTGTCCCAACTTCCCATATTCCCAATTTCCTCCTGGTTTTTGTGGATCCTCACGTATTTTTTGTGTTTTTTCCCAGGGTCCAAAAGGCTTCCCAGGCATGAAAGGCCAAAGAGTAAGAACTGATCTTATCTAAAACTCTTATCTGCAATTCTTATCTACATCTTTTATCTTCTCCACACGGTGTCCTGGTATTGTGGGGAGCAGCTGCCCTTGTAAACCAGTGGGAATCATCCCAAATCTCCTGGGAATGGGCTGGGAGAGCCCCTGGATGAGGTTTTGGGAATAATCCCTGGATCTCCTGGGAATGGACTGGGAGAGCTCCTGGATCAGGCTTTGGGAATCATCCCAGATTTCCTGGGAATAGATTGGGAGAGCCCCTGGATCAGGCTTTGGGAATAATCCCAGATCTCCTGGGAATGGACTGGGAGAGCCCCTGGATCGGCCTTAGGGAATTATCCCAGGATATCCTTGGAAAGGACTGGGAGAGTTCCTGGATCAGGCTTTGGGAATAATTCCAGATCTCCTGGGAATGGACTGGGAGAGCCCCTGGATCAGGCTTTGGGAATTATCCCAGAATATCCTGGGAATAGATTGGGAAAGCAACTGGATTAGGCTTTGGGAATCATCCCAGATCTCCTGGGAATGGCCTGGGAGAGCCCCTGGATATCCTGGGAGAGCCCTTGGATCAGGCTTTGGGAATAATCCTTGGATATCCGGGGAAAGAACTGGGAGAGTCCCAGGATCTCCTGGGAATGGACTGGGAGAGTCCCCAGATCAGGCTTTGGGAATTATCCCAGATTTCCTGGGAATTGGCCTGGGAGAGCCCCTGGATCAGCCTTAGGGAATTATCCCAGGATATCCTTGGAAAGGACTGGGAGAGCCCCTGGATCAGCCTTTGGGAATAATTCCAGATCTCCTGGAAATGGACTGGGAGAGCCCCTGGATCTCCTGGGAATCGGCTGGGAGAGCCCCTGGATCAGGCTTTGGGAATTATCCCAGGATATCCTGGGAATAGATTGGGAAAGCAACTGGATTAGGCTTTGGGAATTATCCCAGATCTCCTGGGAATGGACTGGGAGAGCCCCTGGATCGGCCTTAGGGAATTATGCCAGGATATCCTGGGAATGGACTGGGAGAGCCCCTGGATCAGGCTTTGGGAATAATCCTTGGATATCTGGGGAAAGAACTGGGAGAGTCCCAGGATATCCTGGGAATGGACTGGGAGAGTCCCCAGATCAGGATTTGGGAATAATTCCAGATTTCCTGGGAATGGACTGGGAGAGCCCCTGGATCAGGCTTTGGGAATAATTCCAGATTTCCTGGGAATGGACTGGGAGAGTCCCTGGATCAGGCTTTGGGAATTATCCCAGGATATCCTGGGAATTCACTGGGAGAGCCCCTGGATCAGCCTCGTGCTCTGCACTCCAGCTCCTATTCCATACAGATTCCATTAAAAGGTTTGAGGGAGAAATTTGGGAAATCCTTCATTTTTAGGATGGAGGTGGTGGATCCCATTGGGATGGGAAATCCAGCAGCAAATCCCACATTGTGCTGAGCATGGAGTCAGGAAAACCCCACCTCAGTCCCCTGGGGATTTATTCATTGCCTAAAATCCATAAATTTGGGTTTTCCACAACATTTCATGGAGAGCTGAGGGTTTTCCAGAGTGTCCAGAGGATCTGACTTCCAGCTCCAGGAATTTTCAGTGGCTTGGAGTGGGAATCAACGGCCTGAGCAACACAAAAGGGAATAAAAAAAGGGAATAATTCTCTTATTTTTTATTTCTTTTCCTGTTTTTAGGGTGATCGGGGACTTCTGGGACCAAAGGGAGAACGAGTAAGGACATTCCAGATTTTTTTGGGGGTTTTCCTTTCTCTGCGTGGCTCCCAGAAAATCCTGGATCCATCCTCTCCTTGCTGTGCCTGTGAAACTGAGAGGAGACAACACCTGGATTCTCCCCCCTCCTTTTTGGGGGTCTCCACCACTTTAAATCAATTTTTTTTTATTCCATCCTCACACTGGAAACATCTCTGGGAGCTGAGTTTTATGGGATGGATTTGATGGGATCCTACAAAGCACAAAAAAAAACAAAAAAAAAAAGAAAAAAAAAAAGAGAAAGTAATTTTGGGAACAATTTGCTGGGGCACAAAAATCCTGAATTAAGACAGGGAGAAAATTCCCCCTGATTTTTGGAATGAGCAGCTGACCCCAGAGCCAACCTTAATTTCCAGCAGCCCGAGCTGGCTCCTGACAGGTAATGGGAAAATAACTCCTCAAGTGCTGCTGGAAAAATGCTCAGAAACCGCTGAACCCGTGCCCGGCGTTTTGTTAAGTCCCTTCCTGGCCGGAATGGCTGGTTGGAAAATGAGGTTTTGGAAAAAGCTCCGTGATGATGCCGCCCTCGAGTCACGCAATATTCCGTGATTAAGGCCCATTTGTCTCCGAGGAAGCTCCTCTGGAAAGGAACTCGCCCCGGAGACCAATCAATTCTTAATTTGCTTCGTGAGGAGGCCTCGGAATTCTTCCCAGGCCAGAGGAATGTGGGATGAGTTTTCCAAAGGATGCCTCTGTAAAAGATGAGGTGGAATCGGAGATAAAACTGGAGCAGGAGGGGAAAAACTGGCTTGGGTTTGTTCCACCTGATTCCAGCTTTATTTTCCATCTCATTCTCCCTGGATAAGAATAATTCCATGGATGCCAGGGTTGGATTGAGCTGCAGGATTTTCCCTTCTGTTCCCAAAATTTGTTGAGCCCCATCCTGGCTCTGTTGGAGAGCTGGGAAGCAGGAATGTGTATGAAACCAGAATTTGGGAATGGTCCTGTGGTGAGGTCCTGGCTCTGTTGGAGAATTGGGAAGCAGGAATGTGTATGAAACCAGAATTTGGGAATGGTCCTGTGGTGAAGTCCTGGCTCTGTTGGAGAGCTGGGAAGCAGGAATGTGTATGAAACCAGAATTTGGGAATGGTCCTGTGGTGAAGTCCTGGCTCTGTTGGAGAGCTGGGAAGCAGGAATGTGTATGAAACCAGAATTTGGGAATGGTCCTGTGGTGAGGTCCTGGCTTTTTTGGAGAGCTGGGAAGCAGGAATGTGTATGAAACCAGAATTTGGGAATGGTCCTGTGGTGAGGTCCTCGCTTTTTTGGAGAGTTGGGAAGCAGGAATGTGTATGAAACCAGAATTTGGGAATGGTCCTGTGGTGAGGGTTGGGACAGAGTCCAAAAAGTGTCGGATTTTTGGGAATATTGATGGATGTGGAGTTGGTAAAACCCCAGCAAGGCAGAATCACCCAGATCGGGAATCTTTGCACTGAAGGGAGTTGAGTGGAGGGAATTTTTTCCGAAGGCAACGCAGCTTCCCACACAACTATCCCTCCTCCAGAGCAGAGACATTCCTTGGAAAAACAGCATTCCATGCCCTGAGGAGCGTGGCAGGGGTGTGCCCATGGGGTTCCTGTGTCCCTGTGGCACCCAGGGGTGACACTTTGGGGGTGTCACCCCCCCAAACCTCCGTCTGAGGGGTGATCCTGGTGCCATTCCACCATCCAGGGCACCATGGACAGCTCCATTCCCTGCCTGAGGCTGCTTCCCACGGCTGGGAAGAGCTGGGAATCCTGATCCCAACACCCTGAGTGACAAAGCCACGCGTCACTCGTGGAATCTGTCCCAGCACTGGGATCAGGGAATGATCCCTTGTCCCTTTCCATCTGGGATAACACCAGCAGGCTCCAGCATTTTTAGGGTCAGGAGGGCACTGGGAAACCTCAGGATTTGGGATTTTCTGGGCACATTCATGACTCAGCTTTTAATGAAGGGTGATTAACCTAACAATTAACAACATCGTTAATCACGGCATTGACAAAGCCAGAGGTCACTTGTGGAATCTGTCCCAGCACTGGGATCAGGGAATGATCCATTGTCCCTTTCCATCTGGGAGAAATGTGCTGGGATAACACCAGCGGGCTCCAATGTTTTAGGGCCAGGAGGGCACTGGGAAACCTCAGGATCTGGGGTTTTCTGGGCACATTTATGACCCAGCTTTTAATGAAGGGTGATTAACCCTAATAATTAACATCATCGTTAATCACGGCATTGACAAAGCCACAGGTCACTCATGGAATCTGTCCCAGCACTGGAATCAGGGAATGATCCCGATGTCCCTTTCCACTGGGATAACACCAGCGGGCTCCAGCATTTTTAGGGCCAGGAGGGCACCGGGAAACCTCAGGATTTGGAGTTTGCTGGGCACGCTCATAATCCAAGTTTTAATGAAGGGTGATTAACCCTAACAATTACCGTCATTGTTAATCACCACATTCCTAGTGGGATTCTCTGAGTGACAAAGCCACGTGTCACTCGTGGGATCTGTCCCAGCACTGGGATCAGGGAACGATCCTGTTGTCCCTTTTCACTGGGATAACACCAGCGGGCTCCAGCATTTTTAGGGCCAGGAGGGCACCAGGAAACATCAGGATTTGAGGTTTTCTCAGCATGTTCATGATCAGGCTTTTAATGAAGGGTGATTAACCCTAACAATTAACATTTTTGTTAATCACTGCATTACCAGTGGGATTCTCTGAGTGACAAAGCCACAGGTCACTCATGGAATCTGTCCCAGCACTGGGATCAGGGAATGATCCCGATGTCCCTTTCCATCCAGGAGAAATGTGCTGGAATAACACCAATGGGCTCCAATGTTTTAGGGACAGAAGGGCACTGGGAAACCTCAGGATCTGGAGTTTGCTGGGCACGCTCATAATCCAAGTTTTAATGAAGGGTGATTAACCCTAACAATTAACGTCATTGTTAATCACCACATTCCCAGTGGGATTCTCTGAGTGACAAAGCCACGTGTCACTCACGGGATCTGTCCCAGCACTGGGATCAGGGAATGATCCCGTTGTCCCTTTCCACTGGGATAACACCAGCAGGCTCCAGCATTTTTAGGGACAGGAGGGCACCGGGAAACCTCAGGATTTGGGGTTTTCTGGGCATGTTCATGACCCAGCTTTTAATGAAGGGTGATTAACCCTAACAATTAACACCATTGTTAATCACGGCATTGACAAAGCCACAGGTCACTCGTGGAATCTGTCCCAGCACTGGGATCAGGGAATGATCCCGTTGTCCCTTTCCACTGGGATAACACCAGCGGGCTCCAATGATTTTAGGAACAGGAGGGCACTGGGAAACCTCAGGATTTGGGGTTTTCTGGGCACATTTATGACCCAGCTTTTAATGAAGGGAAAGTAACCCTAACAATTAACATCATCGTTAATCACTGCATTGACAAAGCCACGTGTCACTCGTGGAATCTGTCCCAGCACTGGGATCAGGGAATGATCCCAATGTCCCTTTCCACTGGGATAACACCAGCAGGCTCCAACGATTTTAGGGACAGGAGGGCACTGGGAAACCTCAGGATTTGGGGTTTTCTCAGCATGTTCATGATCAGGCTTTTAATGAAGGGTGATTAACCCTAACAATTAACATCATCGTTAATCACTGCATTGACAAAGCCACAGGTCACTCGTGGAATCTGTCCCAGCACTGGGATCAGGGAATGATCCCGTTGTCCCTTTCCATCCAGGAGAACTGTGCTGCGATAACACCAGTGGGATCCAATATTTTTAGGGACTGGAGGTCTCTGGGAAACCTCAGGATTTGGGGTTTTCTGGGCACGTTCATGATCAGGCTTTTAATGAAGGGTGATTAACCATAACAATTAACATCATTTTTAATCACTGCATTCCCAAGGGATCCATGAGCTCCCGGTGGATCCCTTTCCCTGTCTCTCCTTTCTCCAGGGCGAATCCATGACAATTTATGGACCCCAGGGCTACAAAGGCACCAAAGGAGATCCCGTAAGTTTTGGCTTTCCAAGCTGTCCCTTCCCAGGGAAGCAGCACTTGGATCCAGCTGGATCCTTCCAGGAGAGGTGGAATGATTCAAATCCACCAATTCCTGGTTTTCCTTTCAGGGTGAGCAGGGGCTGCCAGGTTTTGATGGAGACAAAGGCGAGAAGGGAGAGGACGGACCCGTAGGAGAAAAGGTGGGAACTTCCCAAAGTTCCTGTGAGGAAGGGACTGGGGGTGGTGGAAGGAATTCCCAGAAAAATTATGGATACCCCTGGATCTCTGGAACAGAATTCCCAGAAGAATTGTGGCTACCCCATCCTTGGAAGTGTCCTAGGCCAGGCTGGATGAGACTTGGAGCAGCCTGGGATCATGGAGGGTGTCCCGTGGAGGGCTGGGATTGGAACTGGGTGATCTTTAAAGTCCCTTCCATCCCAAACCATCCTGGAATTCTCAGGCCACACCCAGCTCTGGCACCGACAGGGAGAGGAAGGGGCTGGGAAGGGGCTTGGGGACCCCAGACAGGTCCCATTCCTCAGGTGTCCCACTGGGAAAAGCCACCATTCCATTCCCACACCCCTGTCACTGTAGGACACGAAAGGACACAAGCACACACTGCTGCTCTCAAGGTGAAGGAAAAAAGGGAAATTTAATTTCCAACTCCAACATTTATAGACTTCCAAAAGTGACAGTGGGCTGGAGGGTGACAGTGCCACCTCTCCAATGACACTGGGCAAACCAACAGCACATCAGATTTCTCCTCCTCCATAAAAGAATGCAAAACAATGAGTTATTTACAGAAGGTGTGTGAGAGAGTTTGTTACAAGAATGTCAACATCAGAAAGCTTCCCAGACAGATCCCATTCCTCAGGTGTCCCACTGGGAAAAGCCACCATTCCATTCCCACACCCCTGTCACTACAGGACACGAAAGGACACAAGCACACACCGCTGCTCTCAAGGTGAAGGAAAAAAGGGAAATTTAATTTCTGACTCCAATATTTATAGATTTCCAAAAGTGACAGTGGGCTGGAGGGTGACAGTGCCACCTCTCCAATGACACTGGGCAAACCAACAGCCCATCAGATTTCTTCTCCTCCATAAAAGAGTGCAAAACAATGAATTATTTACAGAAAGTGAGAGTTTGTTACAAGAATGTCAACATCAGAAAGCTTAGAAAATATTAAAAAATCAGGGTGGCTTTCCCCCTCTCCCTCCAGGAGCCGTCCCTGCTCCTGGAGCCTCTGGAATGCTCTTGGTAAGGCTTGGGTGGCTCCGGTGTCCCTGTTTGTCCGGTTTATCTCGGCTGTTTGAGGGGCCTGGGATGGCCCGGGGTGGCCTTGGGGCAGCCCGCGTATCGAAGGACGAGAAGAGGCTTCAGTTCTTCTTTCGGTTTTTATGTTTATTAATTGTTTATCTAAAAGATTTTCTTTCAGCCGAACAGAGCTCTGCTCAGCAGCCAGCCATGAGCACACTGTGCTGCCCTCCGGGGCAGCCACCTATCTTTATACCCATTGTTACGTGTACAATATTTATCATTTTTCCCCAATACCATTTATTCTTATAACTCGGTGCACTTTCAGTAATAACCAATCCAAAGGTGCCACCATCACCACAGAAGATGGAGGAGAAGAAGAAGAAGAAGAAGGACAGGACACGCCCCAATTCCTCCATCTTACTTCTCTAAACCCCCCTGTACAGAAATCCTAAACCCTGTGTCTCACTCTCTAATTAACCAATCCCTTCACCATTCACCCCGGTGAAACCCTCCTGTCCTCATACAGGTGTCGTCTCCTGTGTAGGGTTAAAGTCCAGCCACCAGACACTTCTGGAACATTCCAGGACTCCCGAGCCCCCCAAGGGTGCTCTCGGTGGCTCGGCACCTCAGGACTCAGATCCTGAGATCCCACACCTGTTGTGTCCCCTGGGTGGTGGCTCCTCCTCTCCTCCTCTCCTGAGCTCATCCCAGGTCCCAACCCAGCCCTGTTTTCCTGGGAAGGAATCACGGAACCCTCCCACTCCCAGCTGAGTCACAGCTGCCGTCCCCGTGTCCTGCTCATCCCAATTTCCATCTCACGGAAATGGCTTTGGCTCCTCTGGCCTGACCCAGGGCTGAATAAATTCCTGAAGTTCCCGCAGCAGCAGTGACACATCCAGCTCCTGTTGTTTCCCACGGGAAGCTGCATCCCGGTGGGAATTGCCTGATCCAAGGTGGGCACATCCCTTGGGAAGAGGCAGATCCTGCTCGTTTCTGATCCCACTGCTCAGGTCCCCAAAGTGAAGGAAACTCTTGGAGAGTCTCCCATGTTTTTTGAAAGTCGGATGAAATTCCACGCATTTCATTTGCCCGGTTGGACTCTGATGAAAAATCCTTCATAAAAATTAATCCGTGAAAAATAACCCATTAAAATATTCCAAAAAAATAACCCGTGAAAAAAGCCCCATTAAAATGCTCCAGAAAAAAATAATCCATGAAAAATAATCTATGAAAAATAATCCATGAAAAATAATCCATGAAAAATAACCCATTAAAATGCTCCAGAAAAAATAATCCATGAAAAATAACCCATTAAAATGCTCCAGAAAAAAATAATCCATGAAAAATAATCCATTAAAAATAACCCATTAAAATGCTCCAGAAAAAATAATCCTTGAAAAATAATCCATTAAAAATAATCTATGAAAAATAACCCATTAAAATGCTCCAGAAAAAATAATCCAGGAAAAAATAACCCATTAAAATTCTCCAGAAAAAAATAATCATGAAAAAATAACCCATTAAAATTCTCCATAAAAAATAATCCATGAAAAATAACCCATTAAAATGCTCCAGGAAAAATAATCCATGAAAAATAATCCACGAAAAATAATCCATGAAAAATAACCCATTAAAATACCCATTAAAAATCCCAAACAAAATACGGTTGGACTCTGATGAAAAATCCTCCATAAAAATTAATCTGTGAAAAATAACCCATTAAAATTCTCCAGAAAAATAATCCATGAAAAATAATCCATGAAAAATAACCCATTAAAATACTCCAGAAAAAAATAATCCATGAAAAAACAACCCATTAAAATGCTCCAGAAAAAAACAATCCATGAAAAATAATCCATGAAAAATAACCCATTAAAATATTCCAGAAAAAATAATCCATTTAAAAAAAAACATTAAAATGCTCCAGAAAAAATAATCCATTAAAAATAATCCATTAAAAATAATCTATGAAAAATAACCCATTAAAATGCTCCAGAAAAAATTAATCCATGAAAAAATAACCCATTAAAATGCTCCAGAAAAAATAATCCATGAAAAATAATCCATGAAAAATAATCCATGAAAAATAACCCCCTTCCTGCCTTTTTTCCTTCAATCCCCACCACTGGAATCTTTTCCAGAACCATTCCCAGGATTTCCTGCCAACTCCTGACACTGTTGGATTTTTCCCAACCCCTGGGATGGAATTTTGGGATGGACATTTCCAATTTTGGGATGCTTTTGGTCATCTTGGTTATCTCCATGGGTTTTTCCATGGATAAATGGCAGAGAGCAGGTGCTCACAATGAGTTTTATTTTAAAATTGATTTTAAAATTTATTTAAATTTTAAATTTAATTTTTATTTAAATTTTAAATTTCATTTCATTTTTATTTAAAATTTATTTTAGGGAATCAAAGGAGAAGCTGGATCCAAGGGAATGATGGGACTTTTCGGGAGCAGAGGACCCGTGGGACAGAAGGTGAGTTCCAAACTTGAGGCATCTCCTGCCAGGATTGAGGTGGAAAATCCCATCCTGGTTTTCCCATGGGATGTAATCCCTCATTCCCTCCCCAAAATTGCTGAAATTATTGAGGCTCTGGAAAAGCAGCTGCACTTTTCCAGGAAAATCTGAACATTTTAATGGAGCAGAGCACTCTGGGATCTTTCCCAGGCTGGAATGGTCAGTAAGGAGTTGCTGGAATGTCAGACACCAAAAACGCCCAAAAAACCCAAAATTCAGGAAAATCCAGCACAGAAAATCCAGCAGAAAATTCAAATTTTTCACCCAAAAATTCCAATTTTTTTTCCCTAAAAATTCAAGTTTTTTTGCCTGGGTATTCCAGGATTCCAGGATGGAGCTCAGAGATGTTCTCCAAGCCGGTGAAATCAATTGTTTTCCAGGTGGGATATTTGGGATATCCCACTGCCCTTGTCCCTTTTCCGGAATTCCTACAGCATTCCCTGTTTCCAGAGGGGTCTCAGCTCTATCCCAGGGTAACTCATCCCCGCTTTCCTTGCAGGGAGAGCCAGGAGAACGGAGCTCGCCGGGATCTTCCGTGAGTCGGGAAAATTCCTGCCTTTCCAAACCCAGGGCCAGGAATTTGGGAAAGGGTGGGAAGAGGCCGTGGGAACCCAGAGCTGCTCCCCAAAGTCCGTGTTTCCCGGAGATTTTTTTTAAAGTTGGATAAAATTCCTCGCATTTCGTTTGCCAGGCTGGACTCTGATGAAAAATCCTCCATAAAAATTAATCCGTGGAAAATAACCCCGTTAAAATATTCCAAAAAAAATAACCCGTGAAAAAAGCCCCATTAAAATGCGCCAGAAAAAATAATCCATGAAAAAATAATCTGTTAAAGTAATCCAGAAAAAAATAATCCATGAAAAATTATCCATGAAAAATAACCCATTAAAATATTCCAAAAAAAATAACCCGTGAAAAAAGCCCCATTAAAATGCGCCAGAAAAAAATAATCCATGAAAAATAACCCACTAAAATGGTCCAGAAAAAAATAATCCATGAAAAATAATCTATGAAAAATAATCCATGAAAAATAACCCAATTAAATGCTCCAGAAAAAAATAATCCATGAAAAAATAACCCGTTAAAATATTCCAGAAAAAAATAATCCATGAAAAATAACCCATTAAAATGCTCCAGAAAAATAATCCATGAAAAATAATCTATGAAAAATAATCCATGAAATATAACCCATTAAAATGCTCCAGAAAAAAAAATCCATGAAAAATAACCCAATTAAATGCTCCAGAAAAAAATAATCCATGAAAAAATAACCCGTTAAAATATTCCAGAAAAAAATAATCCATGAAAAATAACCCATTAAAATGCTCCAGAAAAATAATCCATGAAAAATAATCTATGAAAAATAATCCATGAAAAATAACCCATTAAAATGCTCCAGAAAAATAATCCATGAAAAATAATCTATGAAAAATAATCCATGAAAAATAATCTATGAAAAATAATCCTTGAAAAATAACCCATTAAAATGCTCCAGAAAAATAATCCATGAAAAATAATCTATGAAAAATAATCCATGAAAAATAACCCATTAAAATATTCCAAAAAAAATAACCCGTGAAAAAAGCCCCATTAAAATGCGCCAGAAAAAAATAATCCATGAAAAATAACCCATTAAAATGCTCCAGAAAAATAATCCATGAAAAATAATCTATGAAAAATAATCCGTGGAAAATAACCCATTAAAATATTCCAAAAAAAATAACCCGTGAAAAAAGCCCCATTAAAATGCTCCAGAAAAAAATAATCCATGAAAAATAACCCATTAAAATGCTCCAGAAAAATAATCCATGAAAAATAATCTATGAAAAATAATCCATGAAAAATAACCCATTAAAATGCTCCAAAAAAAATAACCCGTGAAAAAAGCCCCATTAAAATGCTCCAGAAAAAAATAATCCATGAAAAATAACCCAATTAAATGCTCCAGAAAAAAATAATCCATGAAAAATAATCTATGAAAAATAATCCATGAAAAATAACCCATTAAAATGCTCCAGAAAAAATAATCCATGAAAAATAACCCAATTAAATGCTCCAGAAAAAAATAATCCATGAAAAATAATCTATGAAAAATAATCCATGAAAAATAACCCATTAAAATATTCCAGAAAAAAATAATCCATGAAAAATAATCCATGAAAAATAATCCATGAAAAATAACCCAATTAAATGCTCCAGAAAAAAAATAATCCATGAAAAATAACCCAATTAAATGCTCCAGAAAAAAATAATCCATGAAAAAATAACCCGTTAAAATATTCCAGAAAAAAATAATCCATGAAAAATAATCTATGAAAAATAATCCATGAAAAATAATCCATTAAAATGCTCCAGAAAAATAATCCATGAAAAATAATCTATGAAAAATAATCCATGAAAAATAACCCATTAAAATGCTCCAGAAAAAAATAATCCATGAAAAATAACCCAATTAAAATGCTCCAGAAAAAAATAATCCATGAAAAAATAACCCGTTAAAATATTCCAGAAAAAAATAATCCATGAAAAATAACCCATTAAAATGCTCCAGAAAAATAATCCATGAAAAATAATCTATGAAAAATAATCCATGAAAAATAACCCATTAAAATGCTCCAGAAAAAAAAAATCCATGAAAAATAACCCATTAAAATGCTCCAGAAAAATAATCCATGAAAAATAATCTATGAAAAATAATCCATGAAAAATAACCCATTAAAATGCTCCAGAAAAAAATAATCCATGAAAAATAACCCAATTAAATGCTCCAGAAAAATAATCCATGAAAAATAATCCATGAAAAATAACCCATTAAAATGCTCCAGAAAAAAATAATCCATGAAAAAATAACCCGTTAAAATATTCCAGAAAAAAATAATCCATGAAAAATAATCCATGAAAAATAACCCATTAAAATGCTCCAGAAAAATAATCCATGAAAAATAATCTATGAAAAATAATCCATGAAAAATAACCCATTAAAATATTCCAAAAAAAATAACCCGTGAAAAAAGCCCCATTAAAATGCTCCAGAAAAAAATAATCCATGAAAAATAACCCATTAAAATGCTCCAGAAAAATAATCCATGAAAAATAATCTATGAAAAATAATCCATGAAAAATAACCCATTAAAATGCTCCAGAAAAAAAATAATCCATGAAAAATAACCCAATTAAATGCTCCAGAAAAAAATAATCCATGAAAAAATAACCTGTTAAAATATTCCAGAAAAATAATCCATGAAAAATAATCTATGAAAAATAATCCATGAAAAATAACCCATTAAAATGCTCCAGAAAAAATAATCCATGAAAAATAACCCATTAAAATGCTCCAGAAAAAAATAATCCATGAAAAATAACCCAATTAAATGCTCCAGAAAAAAATAATCCATGAAAAAATAACCCATTAAAATGCTCCAGAAAAAAATAATCCATGAAAAATAACCCGTTAAAATATTCCAGAAAAAATAATCCATGAAAAATAACCCAATTAAATGCTCCAGAAAAAAATAATCCATGAAAAAATAACCCGTTAAAATATTCCAGAAAAAAATAATCCATGAAAAAATAACCCGTTAAAATATTCCAGAAAAAATAATCCATGAAAAATAATCCATGAAAAATAACCTATTAAAATACCCATTGTTGGAAAACCAGCCTGGATATCAGGGATCACAGCCAGAGGTTTGTGGAAGAAATTCCTCTCTGTGAGGTTCGGGATGTCCTGGTGCAGAATTCCCAGGAAAATTATGGATGCCCCAACCCTGGAAGTGTTGGACAGGGTTTGGAGCAACCTGGGATAGAGGGAGGTGTCCCTGCCCTTGGGATGGGCTTGGAGGTCCCTTCCCACCCAAAACATTCCACAATTCCATGATTTTGCATGAAGGAACGCAAGAAAAATACGTTTATTTAATGTTTTTAATGCCTTTGGTGTATTCGCCCCAAATGGAAAAGTCTCCAAGCTCCAAGGACTCTCAGGATCATGGAATTATGGAATATTTGGGGTTGGAAAGGACCCACCAGGATCATCAGCTCTTAAATTAAGGGCCCAAACCCCAAATTTCCAAGGTTGTCCAAAGAAATAAATCCCCACTGATTCCTGGTCACAGCCACGGAATTATTGACAGGCCTGGAATCCCGAGTGGGAATTGCTCCCTGAGGAAATGCCCTCATCCAATTAGTAATTTTATTAATTATTATTGTTTTTAATAATTATTAACAACCTTCTTGAGGATATTTATGAGGATATTTAGGATATTTATTAAATATTGAGGATATTTATGGAATTGTTTTTGGCTCCATGAGGTGAATCCATCCAGGAATGGAGCAAAGGTTGCTGAGTGCAAAGGGATCCTGGTTTTCCCTGGAATTTTGGGAATAATCATTCCCACAGAGTGGTGTCCTGCCATCCACCATCTGAGCAAAGCCAAGGAATTTTCCTTTTGGAAATATCCTGGGATTCCAAGCTGGGGTTTGATCCCACACCACATTCCCAAAATTGCCAAAGCCAGATCCCAGCTGGGACGCTGCTGGAGGATCCATGATAAATTCTGGAATTCATCCCGCCTCTGCCAGATTCACTTCCCACTGGATTTCTGGAAGATTTAGGGAATTCCCACCCATCATTCCCATCCATTCAGGGACCTGAGGGAGGATCCTGATGGGAATTCAGCTCCCACTTTGATTATTCCATCCCTGAGTGATTCCCGAGCTGTCCCTCATTCCCAAATCCCCTTTTCCCGAGGACAGAACTCCCATCCTGCCTGGATCCAGCCCCAAATCTTCCAGGCAGAGCCTCGTGCTCCTCATTTTCCTTCATTTCCCTCTAATCCCGTCTTTTATTCCCACAAATTGCCCACAATTGCTGCTCCTGCTGAACTCCCTGGCAGCGATTCCGGCGCCCTCATCCATTTACTCTCCCGATTTTTCTGATCCCTGGAAGTTCCCAACAGAGCTGACAGCATCCATGTCCTCTCCCTGCAATTATTCCTCGGAAAATTTCAATGGATCCTCTTGACTTCCCACACGGGTTCGGTTTTGATATTCCGGGCTCCTCCTCCTCCTCCTTCCCCCTCTTTTCTAAAAGCTCTGCTCCCTTTTTATTTTGCTGTTCCTGCCTCGCTTCCCTCTTTTATGTTCCAATTGCTGCCTTTTATTCCCATTAACTCCTCATTTGGATCATGGGCTCGGGCTTCCAGCTCCTCTTCTTTATTCCCTGTGATTGTGCATTAAAATAACCATGGGTTAACCCATTATTCTCCCCAAAACTCTGGTTTTTAAGGCACTTTTCCCTCGTTTCTTGGTTTTCCAGGGATTCTGAATCCCTGGAAAAGTCCAGCAGGAGTGGGAATGGTTTCTAAGCAGGAATTTGAGTTTGTGGCGGATATTAAGTGTCCCAGAAAAATTGGGATCACACAGAATCCTAAAATGCTGAGGGTTGGATCATTCCAGATCCTCTCATTCCAAACCCCGTGCCAAGGGGAATTTTCCCCCAAACCGGGCAATTCCCACCCCAAACACCAAATTTTTGGAGGTGAGAAGTTGCTCAAAACTGCACCAAATAAACCCAGGGCTAAAAACCAGGGCTGGAGCTCCAGGGTGGAAATTCCATTTCCATCATCCCATCAAATATTGAGGAGCAGGAGCCCAGGAGGTGGAAAAGCTTTAACTCCTCATTTGGATCATGGGCTCAGGCTTCCAGCTCCTCTTCTTTATTCCCTGTGATTGTGCATTAAAATAACCACGGGTTAACCCGTTATTCTCCCAAAAACTCTGGTTTTTAAGGCGCTTTTCCCTCGTTTCTTGGTTTTCCAGGGATTCTGAATCCCTGGAAAAGTCCAGCAGGAGTGGGAATGGTTTCTAAGCAGGAATTTGAGTTTGTGGTGGATATTAAGTGTGCCAGGAAAACTGGGATTACACAGAATCCTAAAATGCTGAGGGTGGGATCATTCCCTTCCAGATCCTCTCATTCCAAACCCCGTGCCAAGGGGAATTTTCCCCCAAACCGGGCAATTCCCACCCCAAACACCAAATTTTTTGAGGCGAAAAGTTGCTCAAAACTGCACCAAATAAACCCAACCAAAACCCAGGGCTAAAAACCAGGGCTGGAGCTCCAGGGTGGAAATTCCATTTCCATCATCCCATCAAATATTGAGGAGAGGGAGCCCAGGAGGTGGAAAAGCTTTAACTCCACATTTGGATCATGGGCTCGGGCTTCCAGCTCCTCTTCTTCATTCCCTGTGATTGTGCATTAAAATAACCACGGGTTAACCCGTTATTCTCCCAAAAACTCTGGTTTTTAAGGCACTTTTCCCTCATTTCTTGCTCCCTGTTTTGGTTTTCCAGGGATTCTGAATCTCTGGAAAAGTCCAGCAGGAATAGGAATGGTTTCTAAGCAGGAATTTGAGTTTGTGGTGGATATTAAGTGTCCCAGAAAAATTGGGATTACACAGAATCCTAAAATGCTGAGGGTGGGATCATTCCCTTCCAGATCCTCTCATTCCAAACCCCGTGCCAAGGGGAATTTTCCACCAAACCGGGCAATTCCCACCCCAAACACCAAATTTTTGGAGGGGGGAAATGAGCTCAAAACTGCACCAAATAAACTGGGATTACACAGAATCCTAAAATGCTGAAGGTTGGATCATTCCAGATCCTCTCATTCCAAACCCCGTGCCAAGGGGAATTTTCCACCAAACCGCGCAATTCCCACCCCAAACACCAAATTTTTTGAGGTGAAAAGTTGCTCAAAACTGCACCAAATAAACCCAACCAAAACCCAGGGCTAAAAACCAGGGCTGGAGCTCCTGGGTGGAAATTCCATTTCCATCATCCCATCAGATCCTGAGGAGCGGGAGCCCAGGAGGTTGAAAAGCTTTAACTCCACATTTGGATCATGGGCTCGGGCTTCCAGCTCCTCTTCTTTATTCCCTGTGATTGTGCATTAAAATAACCACGGGTTAACCCGTTATTCTCCCCAAAACTCTGGTTTTTAAGGAGCTTTTCCCTCATTGTTTGGTTTTCCAGGGATTCTGAATCCCTGGAAAAGTCCAGCAGGAGTAGGAATGGTTTCTAAGCAGGAATTTGAGTTTGTGGCGGATATTAAGTGTCCCAGGATAACTGGGATCACACAGAATCCTAAAATGCTCAGAGTGGGATCATTCCCTTCCAGATCCTCTCATTCCAAACCCCGTGCCAAGGGGAATTTTCCACCAAACCGGGCAATTCCCACCCCAAACACCAAATTTTTGGAGGGGAAATGAGCTCAAAACTGCACCAAATAAACCCAGGGCTAAAAACCACGGCTGGAGCTCCAGGGTGGAAATTCCATTTCCATCATCCCATCAGATCCTGAGGAGGTGGAAAAGCTTTAACTCCACATTTGGATCATGGGCTCGGGCTTCCAGCTCCTCTTCTTTATTCCCTGTGATTGTGCATTAAAATAACCACGGGTTAACCCATTAATCTCCCAAAAACTCTGGTTTTTAAGGCACTTTTCCCTCGTTTCTTGCTCCCTGTTTTGGTTTTCCAGGGATTCTCAATCCCTGGAAAAGTCCAGCAGGAGTGGGAATGGTTTCTAAGCAGGAATTTGAGTTTGTGGTGGATATTAATCTCCCAGGAAAACTGGGATCACACAGAATCCTAAAATGCTGAGGGTGGGATCATTCCCTTCCAGACCCTCTCATTCCAAACCCCGTGCCAAGGGGAATTTTCCACCAAACCGGGCAATTCCCACCCCAAACACCAAATTTTTTGAGGCGAAAAGTTGCTCAAAACTGCACCAAATAAACCAAACCAAAACCCAAAATGTCTGGAGCTCCAGGGTGGAAATTCCATTTCCATCATCCCATCAGATCCTGAGGAGCAGAAGCCCAGGAGGTGGAAAAGCTTTCAGGAGAAGTTTGGGAATCCATCCTCCCTCCTTTTGATGTGTGCCTTCAAAGGGCTCCATCCTTTCGGGGGAGCATCCCGATGGATTCCCTGCTCATTCCCTGCTCATTCCCTGCTCATTCCCTGCTCATTCCCTGCTCATTCCCTGCTCATTCCCGGCTCATTCCCGGCTCCAGCAGGAATTTTGGCCCCGGAGGATCCGAGGTTTCTCTGCCTGCGTCACAGGGTGGGTGACTCAGCCTCCCTGCGAAGGTTTGAATCCCAAATCCAAAAATCCGGAGCCTGTTTCCAGCATTCCTGCAGTAATTGCCTTTAAATTGCCATTTAAATTTTAATTTACTCCCATTTATTGTCCGGCCTTGGTTTCCCTGGCACGACACCGGGATGGAAATCCGAGGGAATAAATTTCCATTTGGCCGCTTTGCGTTTTCTTCTTTCTTTTTTCTCCCTCTTTAAATTCCTCCAATCCCGTCTTTTCCCTGTCCTAGGAAAGCATCACCTCCATGAACTTCTTCCCTTTCAGGCCGTGCTCAATCCCAATTTTAAACCTTCCAATCCACATTCCAAAATCTCTCCAGCCCAGAAAAAGCAGCAAACCAATTATAGAGAGATAAAACCCAAGTCTAATTCTTATTTATGTGTTCTGAACTAAGCAGGCCAGGCTTAGACCCAGTTTTCCAGCATATCCTGATTATTTTAAACCTTCCAATCCATATTCCAAAATCTCTCCAGCAGGAAACCACTTATATAGAGATTAAATCCAGGTCTAATTCTTATTTATGTGGCCAGGACTAAGCAGGCCAGGCTTAAACTCAGCTTTCCAGCACATCCTGATGATTTTAAACCTTCCAATCCACATTCCAAAATCTATCCAGCCCAGAATAAGCAGGAAACCAATTATAGAGAGATAAAACCCAGGTCTAAATCTTATTTATGTGTTCTGGACTAAGCAGGCCAGGCCAGGCTCAGACCCAGTTTTCCAGCACATCCTGATAATTTTAAACCTTCCAATCCATATTCCAAAATCTCTCCAGCAGGAAACCACTTAGGGAGAGATAAAACCTGGGTCTAATTCTTATTTATGTGGCCAGGACTAAGTAGGCCAGGCTTAAACTCAGCTTTCCAGCACATCCTTAAGATTTTAAACCTTCCAATCCATATTCCAAAATCTCTCCACCCCAGGATAAGCAGGAAACCACTTATATAGAGATTAAATCCAGGTCTAAATCTTATTTATGTGTTCTGGACTAAGCAGGCCAGGCCAGGCTTAGACCCAGTTTTCCAGCACATCCTTAAGATTTTAAACTTTCCAATCCATATTCCAAAATCTCTCCAGCCCAGAATAAGCAGGAAACCAATTATATAGAGATTAAATCCAGGTCTAAATCTTATTTATGTTGCCTGGACTAAGCAGGCCAGGCTCAGACCCAGTTTTCCAGCACATCCTGATAATTTTAAACTTTCCAATCCATATTCCAAAATCTCTCCAGCAGGAAACCACTTAGGGAGAGATAAAACCTGGGTCTAATTCTTATTTATGTGGCCAGGACTAAGTAGGCCAGGCTTAGACCCAGTTTTCCAGCACATCCTGATTATTTTAAACCTTCCAATCCACATTCCAAAATCTCTCCGGCAGGAAACCAATTATAGAGAGATAAAACCCAGGTCTAAATATTATTTATGTGTTCTGAACTAAGCAGGCCAGGCCAGGCTTAGACCCAGTTTTCCAGCACATCCTTAAGATTTTAAACCTTCCAATCCATATTCCAAAATCTCTCCAGCCCAGAATAGGCAGCAAACCAATTATAGAGAGATAAAACCCAGGTCTAAATCTTATTTATGTTGCCAGGACTATGCAGGCCAGGCTTAGACCCAGTTTTCCAGCATATCCTGATTATTTTAAACCTTCCAGTCCATATTCCAAAATCTCTCCAGCCCAGGATAGGCAGCAAACCAATTATAGAGAGATTAAATCCAGGTCTAATTCTTATTTATGTTGCCTGGACTAAGTAGGCCAGGCTCAGACCCAGCTTTCCAGCACATCCTTAAGATTTTAAACCTTCCAATCCACATTTCAAAATCTCTCCAGCAGGAAATCACTTAGGGAGAGATAAAACCTGGGTCTAATTCTTATTTATGTTGCCTGGACTAAGTAGGCCAGGCTCAGACCCAGTTTTCCAGCATATCCTGATGATTTTAAACTTTCCAATCCATATTCCAAAATCTCTCCAGCCCAGAATAAGCTGGAAACCACTTATATAGAGATTAAATCCAGGTCTAAATCTTATTTATGTTGCCTGGACTAAGCAGGCCAGGCTTAGACCCAGTTTTCCAGCACATCCTGATTATTTTAAACCTTCCAATCCACATTCCAAAATCTCTATAGCCCAGAATAAACAGGAAACCACTTATATAGAGAATAAATCCAGGTCTAAATCTTATTTATGTGTTCTGGACTAAGCAGGCCAGGCCAGGCTTAGACCCAGTTTTCCAGCATATCCTGATGATTTTAAACTTTCCAATCCACATTCCAAAATCTCTCCAGCCCAGAATAAACCACTTATATAGAGATTAAATCCAGGTCTAAATCTTATTTATGTGTTCTGAACTAAGCAGGCCAGGCCAGGCTTAGACCCAGCTTTCCAGCACATCCTTAAGATTTTAAACCTTCCAATCCACATTCCAAAATCTCTCCAGCCCAGGATAAGCAGGAAACCAATTATAGAGAGATAAAACCCAGGTCTAAATCTTATTTATGTGTTCTGGACTAAGCAGGCCAGGCTCAGACCCAGTTTTCCAGCACATCCTTAAGATTTTAAACCTTCCAATCCATATTCCAAAATCTCTCCAGCCCAGGATAAGCAGGAAACCACTTATATAGAGATTAAATCCAGGTCTAAATCTTATTTATGTGTTCTGGACTAAGCAGGCCAGGCCAGGCTTAAACCCAGTTTTCCAGCATATCCTGATTATTTTAAACCTTCCAATCCATATTCCAAAATCTCTCCAGCAGAAAACCACTTATATAGAGATTAAATCCAGGTCTAATTCTTATTTATGTTGCCTGGACTATGCAGGCCAGGCTTAGACTCAGCTCTCCAGCACATCCTTAAGATTTTAAACCTTCCAATCCACATTCCAAAATCTCTCCAGCCCAGAATAAGCAGGAAACCAATTATAGAGAGATAAAACCCAGGTCTAATTCTTATTTATGTGGCCTGGACTAAGCAGGCCAGGCTCAGACCCAGTTTTCCAGCACATCCTGATAATTTTAAACCTTCCAATCCATATTCCAAAATCTCTCCAGCAGGAAACCACTTATAGAGAGATTAAATCCAGGTCTAAATCTTATTTATGTTGCCAGGACTATGGAGGCCAGGCCAGGCTTAGACCCAGTTTTCCAGCATATCCTGATTATTTTAAACTTTCCAATCCATATTCCAAAATCTCTCCAGCCCAGAATAGGCAGCAAACCAATTATAGAAAGATAAAACCCAGGTCTAAATATTATTTATGTGGCCAGGACTAAGCAGGCCAGGCTCAGACCCAGTTTTCCAGCACATCCTGATAATTTTAAACTTTCCAATCCATATTCCAAAATCTCTCCAGCAGGAAACCACTTACATAGAGATTAAATCCAGGTCTAAATATTATTTATGTGTTCTGGACTAAGCAGGCCAGGCCAGGCTTAGACCCAGTTTTCCAGCATATCCTGATTATTTTAAACCTTCCAATACATATTCCAAAATCTCTCCAGCAGAAAACCACTTATATAGAGATTAAATCCAGGTCTAAATCTTATTTATGTGGCCAGGACTATGCAGGCCAGGCTTAGACTCAGCTTTCCAGCACATCCTGATTATTTTAAACCTTCCAATCCATATTCCAAAATCTCTCCAGCCCAGAAAAAGCAGGAAACCAATTATAGAGAGATAAAACCCAGGTCTAAATCTTATTTATGTGTTCAGGACTAAGCAGGCCAGGCTTAGACCCAGCTTTCCTTCAGCATATCCTGAAGTGAGTTTAACTTTTCCTAAAACCATCTGGGTTTTAGGAAAAGAAAAAAAATTAAAAAAAAGAAAAGAAAAAAATAAAATAAAAAAAGAAAAATAATGAAAAAAAAAAGAAAAAAAGAAGAAAAAAAAAAGAAAAATAAATCCCAGATTCCTTCTCAGGAGGAGAAGGATCTCATGGAAAGCAGGAAGATGAGTTGGACAGGAAAACATGGAAAACCTGGCACTGGAGATAATTGGGATAATTAAGAGAAGTATTAAAGCTTAAATTCAATTTAAATTAAATTAAATTAGGAGAACTCTAATTAATGTCAGGGTTTTTAGTGCAAAAAAAATACTTTTGAGCCATTCCTGGTTTGATCCCAGCTCCCAGCTCCTTCAAAACTCCAGGCACTTGAAGGTATCCTGGATTTGTGGGATTTAACCACCACACAAATGGTTTATTGCCCTCCAATCTGTCCCAGCAAACAGAAATATTCCCATTTTCCCGGGGTTTTATGGTTTATTTACGTCCCCAGATGGAATTTTCTATTGAGTGTGTCAATAAACAGTTACCAATAAAGAGATATCAGTGCCTGGGATATGGAGGAACATGGATTTCCCCTGATCCAGGGAGTCCCTGGCACACAAATCTGATTTTATTTTTATCTTAATGAATTTGTTTCCTTCCAACAACCACAGCAAACAAATTCCAAGCAGAGAATTCCACTTGTTCAGCTCCTGATTTACCCAAGCAGCCAATTCATTCTCCCCTGAGAGGGGCTCAAGTGGGGATAAATCCAATTTTTTCCTTCACATCCAAGTGCTGAAAAATGCCATCAAAATTGCCCAGGATGGATGAGGAGACTGCAGCGATCTTGGGGGAAAAAAAATTAAAATTTAAAAATTAAAAAAGAGGATTTTTAGCAGGTTTATTTGCTGCCACAACAATGGGAGACTCCATGGAATGAGCTCCCAGTGCTGGATGCGGCTCCAGAAGCCAAAAAATTCCACAATGGGATAAAAAACCTGCAGCCCCCTTAAATAATTCCTGAAATCCCTGTTCCCATTCCCAAGCCCATGCAAATCTCCCTGCCTGGAATGACCCTTTTGCTGCCACAACTTCCCCAGCTGGAATTACAAATTCATCCCCTCCCAGGTTTTGTTTGCCAGGGATTTTCAATCCATGGAATTGGGGTGAGGAATGGGAGAGAAATCCCACCCTCAGGCCTTGGGGCTGTTCCTGGGGGAGCTTCTGCCCTTGGATTGAGGAGTTCTAGAGCTGGGATTCCATCCTGGACTGTGCTCATCCCTTTTCCCTGGAAAAAACGGGCTCTGGAATGAATTTTTCCCAACTTTCTGGCAGGGTGCAGCAGGACTGGATGGGAAGAACGGGATCAAGGGAGCCAAAGGGGACAGAGGCCTTCAGGGACAGAAGGGGAAGCCGGTGAGTGGAAGGATTGTTGGGAATGTGGATCCCACACTCCTGTTGGGCCTTCCTGGATCCCACATTCCTTTTAGTACTTTACTGGATCCCACATTCCTGTCTGTGCTTTCCCAGATCCCACATTCCTGTTGGGCCTTCCCAGATCCCACACTCCTATTGGGCCTTCCTGGATCCCATATTCCTGTCTGTGCTTTCCCAGATCCCACATTCCTGTCTGTGCCTTCTTGGATCCCACATTCCTCCCTTCTCCTTCCCAAATCTCACATTCCTGTCTGTCCTTTCTGGGATCTCACATTCCTGTCTGTGCTTTCCCAGATCCCACATTCCTGTCTGTGCCTTCCCGGATCCCACATTCCTGTCTGTGCTTTCCCAGATCCCACATTCCTGTCCTTTCTGGGATCCCACATTTCTGTCTGTGCTTTCCCAGATCCCACATTCCTGTCTGTGCCTTCCCAGATCCCACATTCCTGTCTGTGCTTTCTGGGATCCCACATTTCTGTCTGTGCCTTCTGGGATCCCACATTTCTGTCTGTGCTTTCCCGGATCCCACATTTCTGTCTGTGCCTTCCCAGACCCCACATTCCTGTCTGTGCCTTCCCAGACCCCACATTCCTGTCTGTGCTTTCTGGGATCCCACATTCTTGTCTGTGCTTTCTGGGATCCCACATTCCTGTCTGCTCCTTCCCAGATCCCACATTTCTGTCTGTGCTTTCTGGGATCCCACATTCCTGTCTGTGCTTTCATGCATCTCACACTCCTTCTGGTACCTTCCCAAATCTCTTTTGGTACCTTCCCACATTCCTGTCTGTGCCTTCTGGGATCCCACATTCCTCCCTTCTCCTTCCCAAATCTCACATTTCTGTCTGTGCTTTCCCAGACCCCACATTCCTGTCTGTGCCTTCCCAGATCCCACATTCCTGTCCTTTCTGGGATCCCACATTCCTGTCTGTGCCTTCCCAGATCCCACATTCCTGTCCTTTCTGGGATCCCACATTCCTGTCTGTGCCTTCTGGGATCCCACATTTCTGTCTGTGCTTTCCCGGATCCCACATTTCTGTCTGTGCCTTCCCAGACCCCACATTCCTGTCTGTGCCTTCCCAGATCCCACATTCCTTTTGGCGCTTTCCTGGATCCCACATTCCTCTCTGCTCCTTCCCTGTCTCCTCCTTCCCAGACCCCACATTCCTTTTGGGCCTTCCCAAATCCCACATTCCTGTCTGTGCTTTCCTGGATCCCTTACTCCACTCTGTGCCTTCCTAGATCCCACATTCCTGTCTGTGCTTTTCTGGATCCCACATTGCTCTCTGTGCCTTCCCAAATCCCACATTCCTTTTGGGCCTTCCCAGATCCCACATTCCTGTCTGTGCTTTCCCAGATCCCACATTTCTGTCTGTGCTTTCTGGGATCCCACATTCCTGTCTGTTCCTTCCCAAATCCCACATTCCTGTCTGTGCTTTCCTAAACCTAACATTCCTGTCTGTGCTTTTCTGGATCCCACATTCCTGTCTGTGCCTTCCCAAATCCCACATTCCTTTTGGGCCTTCCCAGACCCCACATTCCTTTTGGGCCTTCCCACATCCCACACTCCTGTCTGTGCTTTCCTGCATCTCACGTTCCTTTTAGTACTTTCCCAGATTCCTCTCTACTCCTTCCCAAATCCCACATTTCTGTCTGCTCCTTCCCAGATCCTACATTCATTTTGGGCCTTTCCAAATCCCACATTCCTCTCTGATCCTTCCCAGATCCCACATTCCTTTCCCTTCCCACCCCTTAAAGGCCTCAGGGTCTTCCTCAAGGTCTTTCCCAAATCCTGGAAAAGTCTCCAATGCACATCCTGGCCTGGTTTTTAGGACTTGTCCTCCTCCCATTCCCAGCACGTCCATATCCCAAAATTTCTTATTTATCCCGTGTTTCCCAGTCTGAGTTTTCCCCTGTTTCTTACCAGTGCCCAAATTTCAATTCCCCTCACACCCCAAGCCTGATGGAGATCAGGAAACCAAGGAATCCTTCACTAAATCCCTCATGGATTTCCTGGGATCAGTTCCCTCACAACAGGGAGGCTCCCATAAAAACTCCCAGCATGTGACTGGGATTTTGGCCCGTAATTCCTGAAAATTCATCTCCTTTGTCCTTTTTTTCCATGTAGGGAGGGAAAGGTGACCCTGGGACCGCCGGTGACACCGGGCAGAAAGGGACAAAGGTAGGACATGGATGAGATCCTGGGAAATCCCATTCCTTGGGATGGGAAGGTGGTGGAACAGCTTTGGATGGCCCTGCATGGATTGGGAGCTGGAGAAACCTTCTCCAGAGCTCCTTCCAGCCTCAACCACTCCATGATCCTGGGAAATAAAGGCTGGGACGAGCAGGGATGGGGAGGGAACTTCCAGCAGGCCCAGAATTCCTCCTCTGCCCTCATTCCCTGTGATCTCCTCAATTCCCAGGGCCTGCGGGGCCTTCCAGGCCGGACCGGCACTCCCGGAGCCAAAGGTGCCAAGGTGAGCCAAGCCCAGCCAAGCCCAGCTTCCCATCCTGCTCCAAACTCCCCACCCATTCCCAGGAAAGCTTTATCCATGGAATTCTGCGGAATCTGCCTCATTTCTGTGGGAAAATCCCTCTTGTAAGGCCTGTGAAGAGCAGGGAATCATGGATCAGGAGGCTTTAAGGTTTGCAGGGAACTTTGGGATAATCTAGGGTTAAAAATGAAACTAAACCCAGCCCAAATCCTTCCTGATCCAGGAATCCTGAGGAATCCACATAATTTTTGGGGGAAATCCCTCCTGGAAGGCCTGTGATCTGAAATCCAGCCCAAATCCCCCCTGATCTGTGGCACAGAATCCTGAGGAAACCACCCAATTTCTGAGGGAAAATCCCTCCTGGAAGGCCTGTGAAGAGCAGGGAATCACAGATTGGGAGGTTTTAAGCCTTGCAGGGAACTTTGGGATAATCTAGGGTTAAAAACAAAACTAAACCCAGCCCAAATCCCTCCTGATCCAGGAATCTTGAGGAATCCACCCCATTTCTGAGGGAAAAATCCCTCCTGGAAGGCCTGTGAGGAGCAGGGAATCACAGATCGGGAGGTTTTAAGCCTTGCAGGGAATTTTGGGATAATCCAGGGTTAAAAAATAAACTAAACCAAACCCAAATCCCTCCTGATCCAGGAATCTTGAGGAATTCACCCCATTTCTGAGGGAAAATCCCTCCTGGAAGGCCTGTGATCTGAAATCCAGCCCAAATCCCTCCTGATCTGTGGCACAGAATCCTGAGGAAACCACCCCATTTCTGAGGGAAAATCCCTCTTGGAAGGCCTGTGAAAAGCAGGGAATCACAGATCGGGAGGTTTTTAGGCTTGCAGGGGACTTTGGGATAATCCAGGGTTAAAAAATAAACTAAACCAAACCCAAATCCTTCCTGATCCTAGAATCTTGAGGAATCCACCCCATTTCTGAGGGAAAATCCCTCCTGGAAGGCCTGTGATCTGAAATCCAGCCCAAATCCCTCCTGATCTGTGGCACAGAATCCTGAGGAATCCACCTCATTTCTGTGGGAAAATCCCTCCTGGAAGGCTATGAAGAGTAGGGAATCACAGATCGGGAGGTTTTAAGGTTTGCAGGGAATGCTGCGATAATCTAGGGTTAAAAACTTAACTAAACCCAGCCCAAATCCCTCCTGATCCAGGAATCTTGAGGAATCCACCCCATTTCTGAGGGAAAATCCGTCCTGGAAGGCCTGAGAAGAGCAGGGAATCACTGATCGGGAGATTTTAAGCCTTGCAGGGAATTTTGGGATAATCCAGGGTTAAAAAATAAACTAAACCAAACCCAAATCCCTCCTGATCCAGGAATCGTGAGGAATTCACCCCATTTCTGAGGGAAAATCCCTCCTGGAAGGCCTGTGATCAATCCAGCCCAAATCCCTCCTGATCTGTGGCACAGAATCCTGAGGAAACCACCCCATTTCTGAGGGAAAAATCCCTCCTGGAAGGCCTGTGAAGACCAGGGAATCACGGATCAGGAGGTTTTAAGCTTGCAGAGAACTTTGGGATAATTTAGAGTTAAAAACTAAACTAAACCCAGCCCAAATCCTTCCTGATCCAGGAATCCTGAGGAATCCACACAATTTCTGGGGGAAATCCCTCCTGGAAGGCCTGAGATCTGAAAAACAGCCCAAATCCCTCCTGATCTGTGGCACAGAATCCTGAGGAAACCACCCCATTTCTGAGGGAAAAATCCCTCTTGGAAGGCCTGTGAAGAGCAGGGAATCACAGATCGGGAGGTTTTAAGGCTTGCAGGGAATTTTGGGATAATCCAGGGTTAAAAAATAAACTAAACCAAACCCAAATCCTTCCTGATCCTAGAATCTTGAGGAATCCACCCCATTCCTGAGGGAAAATCCCTCCTGGAAGGCCTGTGATCTAAAATCCAGCCCAAATCCCTCCTGATCTGTGGCACAGAATCCTGAGGAAACCACTCAATTTCTGAGGGAAAATCCCTCCTGGAAGGCCTGTGAAGAGCAGGGAATCACAGATCGGGAGGCTTTTAGGCTTGCAGGGAATTTTGGGATAATCCAGGGTTAAAAAATAAACTAAACCAAACCCAAATCCCTCCTGATCCAGGAATCCTGAGGAATCCACATAATTTCTGGGGGAAAATCCTCCTGGAAGGCCTGTGATCTGAAATCCAGCCCAAATCCCTCCTGATCTGTGGCACAGAATCCTGAGGAAACCACCCCATTTCTGAGGGAAAATCCCTCCTGGAATGCCTGTGAAAAGCAGGGAATCACAGATCGGGAGGTTTTAAGCCTTGCAGGGAATTTTGGGATAATCCAGGGTTAAAAACGAAACTAAACCCAGCCCAAATCCTTCCTGATCCAGGAATCCTGAGGAATCCACATAATTTCTGAGGAAAAATCCCTCTTGGAAAGCCTGTGAAGAGCGAGGAATCACTGATCGGGAGGTTTTAAGCCTTGCAGGGAATTTTGGGATAATCCAGGGTTAAAAAATAAACTAAACCAAACCCAAATCCTTCCTGATCCTAGAATCTTGAGGAATCCACCCCATTTCTGAGGGAAAATCCCTCCTGGAAGGCCTGTGAAGAGCAGGGAATCACAGATCGGGAGGTTTTTAGGCTTGCAGGGAATTTTGGGATAATCCAGGGTTAAAAAATAAACTAAACCAAACCAAACCCAAATCCCTCCTGATCCAGGAATCTTGAGGAATTCACCCCATTTCTGAGGGAAAATCCCTCCTGGAAGGCCTGTGAAGAGCGAGGAATCACAGATCGGGAGGTTTTAAGCCTTGCAGGGAATTTTGGGATAATCCAGGGTTAAAAAATAAACTAAACCAAACCCAAATCCCTCCTGATCCAGGAATCTTGAGGAATTCACCCCATTTCTGAGGGAAAATCCCTCCTGGAAGGCCTGTGATCTGAAATCCAGCCCAAATCCCTCCTGATCTGTGGCACAGAATCCTGAGGAAATCACCCCATTTCTGAGGGAAAATCCCTCTTGGAAGGCCTGTGAAAAGCAGGGAATCACTGATCGGGAGGTTTTAAGCCTTGCAGGGAATTTTGGGATAATCCAGGGTTAAAAACTAAACTAAACCAAACCCAAATCCCTCCTGATCCAGGAATCTTGAGGAATTCACCCCATTTCTGAGGGAAAATCCCTCCTGGAAGGCCTGTGAAGAGCGGGGAATCACAGATCGGGAGGGTTTTAGGCTTGCAGGGAACTTTGGGATAATCTAGGGTTAAAAACGAAACTAAACCCAGCCCAAATCCCTCCTGATCCGTGGCTTAGCAACGGCCTGGGCTCAGGTCTAAATTGGTGCCCGGCTCTTATCATCACCATTAGCTCCTTATCAGTAAACAACATCTAATGAGCCTTAATGGGCTTTTTATGGAGGGATTGGGAAGCTTGATAAGAGAAATGGGAGCTGTTGGTGACAGAGGCAGTGTTGTGGTTAATATTGTGGTTGTAATAATTTTTAAATTAATATTATTTTTATTATTGTTGGTATGAACATTCGGATTCATCAGCCCCGCTCCATTTGGTAACTGAATTTTTATCTGGGGAATTCCCCACCTACTTCCCTCCAGGAGAGTTTGGAGTTGGGATAATCTCCAGTTTTAAGGATTCCCAATTATCTTGGTTATGAGTTAAATTAGTGTTAGTTTGTTAATTTGTCTCATTCGGTATTAGTTAAATTTTAGTGATCTGAAATTTCTGGGCTGAGGTGAGACTTCATCTCAGAGTATCACCCCTGGGTTATCCCTTTCCTCGCTTTTCCAGAGTTTTCCCGTTTTTTGGGGGATTCTTTGTCCTCACAGCCCCTCCACTGCTTTTCCATCCACAGGGAGAAGTTGGCAGTGCTGGAAAACCAGGAATTCCAGGATTTAATGGACAGCGTGGACCAAAGGTGAGGATCTGAACCATCCCAGAATCATGGAATGCTTTGGGAAGGGACATTAAAGGTCATCCCACAAGAGTTTTCCCAGAAGTTTTCCCAAATCCACCTCTAGAAAATGCCCATTTCTTCCTAAGGGCATCAATTGGATTTTCCTGGATCTGTTCCCATAAATCAGCACGGATTGGGTGAAGATTCTTGGATCTTGGGATTGGGATCTTTACTCACATCCTCAGCTGAGTTTGTCCATCCCAATCCCAGGATCTTTTCCATTTTTATGGGAATTTTCCCTCTCCTGGAATACCACCAGTGCCCAGACTGAGGTGACACTCAGTAAATAGTTCTAATCCAAGAAAAAACCAGTTAATTCCCAAAATCCCAGCTTTTCCAAGCTCACGTTAGCCATGATTTTACCTTGGCTCCCTCCACCTTTGGAAAATGCCCTTTTCTTCCTAAGGGCATAAATTGGATTTTCCTGGATCTGTTCCCATAAATCAGCACGGATTGGGTGAGGATTCTTGGATCTTGGGTTTGGGATCTTTACTCACCTCCTCAGCTGAGTTTGTCCATCCCAATCCCAGGATCTTTTCCATTTTAATGGAATGCTTCACAGGCTCTTTTCCATTTTAATGGGAATTTTCCCTCTCCTGGAATACCACCAGTGCCCAGACTGAGGTGACACTCAGTAAATAGCTCTAATCCAAGGAAAAACCAGTTAATTCCCAAAATCCCAGCTTTTCCAAGCCCATGTTAGCCATGATTTTACCTTGGCTCCCTCCACCTGTGGAAAATGCCCTTTTCTTCCAAAGGGCATCAATTGGGTTTTCCTGGATCTGTTCCCATAAATCAGCACGGATTGGGTGAGGATTCTTGGATATTGGGATTGGGATCTTTACTCACCTCCTCAACTGAGCTCATCCATCCTAATCCTAATGCTCCACAGGCTGTTTTCCATTTTAATGGGAATTTTCCCTCTCCTGGAATACCACCAGTGCCCAGACTGAGGTGACACTCAGTAAATAACTCTAATCCAAGGAAAAACCAGTTAATTCCCAAAATCCCAGCTTTTCCAAGCCCATGATTTTACCTTGGCTCCCTCCACCTGTGGAAAATGCCCTTTTCTTCCAAAGGGCATCAATTGGGTTTTCCTGGATCTGTTCCCATAAATCAGCCTGGATTGAGTGAGGATTCTTGGATATTGGGATTGGGATCTTTACTCACCTCCTCAGCTGAGTTCATCCATCCCAATCCCGATGCTCCACAGGCTGTTTTCCATTTTTATGGGAATTTTCCCTCTCCTGGAATACCACCAGTGCCCAGACTGAGGTGACACTCAGTAAATATCTCTAATCCAAGGAAAAACCACTTAATTCCCAAAATCCCAGCTTTTCCAAGCCCATGATTTTACCTTGGCTCCCTCCACCTGTGGAAAATGCCCTTTTCTTCCAAAGGGCATCAATTGGGTTTTCCTGGATCTGTTCCCATAAATCAGCCTGGATTGAGTGAGGATTCTTGGATATTGGGATTGGGATCTTTACTCACCTCCTCAGCTGAGTTCATCCATCCCAATCCTAATGCTCCACAGGCTGTTTTCCATTTTTATGGGAATTTTCCCTCTCCTGGAATACCACCAGTGCCCAGACTGAGGTGACCCTCAGTAAATAGTTCTAATCCAAGGAAAAACCAGTTAATTCCCAAAATCCCAGCTTTTCCAAGCCCACGTTAGCCATGATTTTACCTTGGCTCCATCCACCTGTGGAAAATGCCCATTTCTTCCAAAGGGCATCAATTGGGTTTTCCTGGATCTGTTCCCATAAATCAGCACGGATTGGGTGAGGATTCTTGGATATTGGGATTGGGATCTTTACTCACCTCCTCAGCTGAGCTCATCCATCCTAATCCTAATATTCCACAGGCTGTTTTCCATTTTTATGGGAATTTTCCCTCTCCTGGAATACCACCAGTGCCCAGACTGAGGTGACACTCAGTAAATAGTTCTAATCCAAGGAAAAACCAGTTAATTCCCAAAATCCCAGCTTTTCCAAGCCCATGATTTTACCTTGGCTCCATCCACCTGTGGAAAATGCCCTTTTCTTCCAAAGGGCATCAATTTGGTTTTCCTGGATCTGTTCCCATAAATCAGCACGGATTGGGTGAGGATTCTTGGATATTGGGATTGGGATCTTTACTCACCTCCTCAGCTGAGTTCATCCATCCCAATCCCGATGTTCTACAGGCTGTTTTCCATTTTTATGGGAATTTTCCCTCTCCTGGAATACCACCAGTGCCCAGACTGAGGTGACACTCAGTAAATAACTCTAATCCAAGAAAAAACCAGTTAATTCCCAAAATCCCAGCTTTTCCAAACCCATGATTTTACCTTGGCTCCTTCCAGGGCGAGCCAGGAGCCTCAGGGAGCGACGGCGCCTCGGGAATTCCTGGGGAGAAAGGAGAAAAGGTTGGTGCTGAGCACGCTGCCATTTCCAAGGAATAAATCCCACATCCATCAGGTGCAGTTAACAAAATTTAACATTTTCCACATCGCTGGTTGCCCTTTCCAGAGGGGAAATGTCAACTGGCTGGAATGTTAGGGTTGGGAATGCAGTTGGAAAAGGGCAAGAGAGAGAGTTCTCCCTAAATTCCCTTCTGTGCATGGATAAAATCCCAGGAGGAGCCAGTTGGGTGTGAGGAGAAGCCATCCAGAGGGGCTGGGATTCACTTGGCAGAGTTATTCCACCACCATTCCCAGGGTAAATCCTTGGAATAAAAGTGGATCAGGCTGTGGCCACCTTGGCATGAGAAATGGGAAAGGTCTCCAAGCTGATCCCGAGTTCTGTTCCCATCTCCCTGAGGAATTCCCACCTGGATCACTCCCCACCAACCCCCCTTCTCAGCATTCCTTAATTTCCTGCTTTATTCTTAAAAAAAAAAAACCACCTAAATTTGTATTTTTCCATAGGGGAAAAAAATGGGATTTCTGTTAAAACAGTTAATTTTTAAGGACAAAAAAACAAACAAAATCTCAGCAGCCTCCATCAAATCTCTTGGCATTTTCCAGCCCCTCAGGTCCTTCCCACATTCCAGTCTCCAGTAGATTTGGGATCTTAAAGGATTTTATTGATAACAAATCCGTTCCCCATTCCCTGATGGTCGAGCACCTCCTGAAGTCTCTGGTTGGTGGCTTGGAGATCATTCCCAGGGAATTCTCATTCCCTTCCTCTCCTGGCCCTCTCCTCTCCCACGGAATTGTTTTCCACCACTGCTGGGTGTTGGATTTTTCCTTCTGCTGGGTTTCATGGGAATATTTTCTGTTCCAGCAGCTCCAGGAGAAAGCTCAGTGGTGAAAATGAAATTTTTAGGTTTGGGATCTTCCTTTTTCCTCGTTTTTCCCAGGGTTACAAATGAAAGGGTTCTGCTTAGGTGAGCTGGGAATTTAGGGATTCCAGGGAATAGTTGGATGGAAAGTCCAAGTCACCAAGGAAAGGTGGAGAGCAAAGGAATGGTGGGAGGTGTTCCCATATTCCCAGTGCCATGAAAGTGTTTGGATGAGGTTTGGCTGCCCCATCCCTGAAACCCCTGTGATTCCCAGGGAGCCAAGGGAGTTCCAGGATTGGGAGGATTCAAGGGACAAACGGGATGGCCTGGGAAGCCTGGAGGGGCCGGAGCAGCGGGACCTCGAGGGCCACAGGGAGAGCCAGGCCCACAGGTGAGCACGGGTCCTGAATCCCACAGGAATCCCACTGGTCCTGAATCCCACTGATCCCAAATCCCACAGGTCCTGAATCCCACAGGAATCCCACTGGTCCCGAATCCCACTGATCCCAAACCCCACAGGTCCTGAATCCCACAGGAATCCCACTGGTCCCAAATCCCACTGATCCCAAACCCCACAGGTCCTGAATCCCACAGGAATCCCACTGGTCCCAAATCCCACTGATCCCAAACCCCACAGGTCCTGAATCCCACAGGAATCCCAGCAGGTCCTGAATCCCACAGAAATCTCACAGATCCTGGATCCCACAGGAATCCCAGCAGATCCTGAATCCCAAAGGTCCTGAATCCCAGCAGGTCCTGAATCCCACAGGAATCCCAGCAGGCCCTGAATCCTACAGGATTCACAGGTCCTCAATCCCACAGATCCTGAATTCCACAGGCCCCAAATCCCACAGGAATCCCAGCAGGTTCTGAATCCCAGCAGGTCCTGAATCCCACAGGAATCCCACTGGTCTCGAATCCCACTGATCCCAAACCCCACAGGTCCTGAATCCCACAGGAATCTCACAGATCCTGGATCCCACAGGAATCCCAGCAGATCCTGAATCCCAAAGGTCCTGAATCCCAGCAGGTCCTGAATCCCACAGAAATCTCACAGATCCTGGATCCCACAGGAATCCCAGCAGATCCTGAATCCCACAGGTCCTGAATCCCACAGGAATTCCACAGGTCTTCACAGATCCTGAATTCCACAGGTCCCAAATCCCACAGGTTCTGAATCCCACAGGAATCCCACACGTCCTGAACCCCACGAGTCCTGAATCCCACAGGAATCCCGCAGATCCCAAATCCCACAGGAATCCCAGTGGGCCCTGAATTCCAAAAGTCCTGAATCCAACAGGAATCCCAGCAGGCCCTGAATCCTACAGGATTCACAGGTCCTCAATCCCACAGGTCCTCAATCCCACAGATCCTGAATTCCACAGGCCCCAAATCCCACAGGAATCCCAGCAGGCCCCAAATCCCAGTGATTCTGAATCCCACAGGAATCCCAGCAGGCCCTGAATCCCACAGGAATCCCAGCAAGTCCTGGATCCCACAGAATTCACAGATCCTGAATTCCACAGATCCTGAATCCCAGCAGGTCCTGAATCCCACAGGATTCACAGATCCTGAATCCCACAGGTCCTGAACCCCACAGGTCCTGAATCCCACATGAATCCCAGTGGGTCCTGAATCCCACAGGAATCCCACAGATCGTGAATTCCACAGGCCCAGAATTCCACAGATCCTGAATCCCACAGGAATCCCACAGGCCCTGAATCCCACAGATCCGGAATCCCACAGGAATCCCACAGGCCCTGAATCCCAAAAATCCCAAATCCCAGCAGGCCCCGAATCCCACAGGAATCCCAGCAGGCCCTGAGTCCCACAGGAATCCCACAGATTCTGCATCCCACAGGAATCCCATCAGGTCCCAAATCCCAGCAATCCTGAATCCCAGCAGCTCCTGAATCCCAAAAATCCCAAATCCCACAGGTCCTGAATCCCACAGGTCCTCAATCCCAGCACATCCTGAATTCCACAGGAATCCCACAGATCCTGAGTCCCACAAATCCTGAATCCCACAGGAATCTCACAGATTCTGAATCCAACAGGAAACCCAGCAGGCCCTGAATCTCACAGGATTCACAGAACCTGAACCCCACAGGTCCTCAATCCCACAGATCCTGAACCCCACAGGTCCTGAACCCCACAGGTTCTGAATCACACAGGAATCCCAGTGAGTCCTGAATCCCACAGAAATCCCAGCAGGCCCCAAATCCCACAGGTTCTGAATCCCATGGGAATCCCACAGATCCTGGATCCCACAGGAATCCCATCAGGCCCTGAATCCCACAGGTTCCAAACCCCACAGATCCTGAATCCCACGGAAACCCACAGATCCCAAATCCCACAGGAATCCCATCAGGCCCTGAATCCCACAGATCCTGAATCCCAAAAATCCCAAATCCCAGCAGGCCCCGAATCCCACAGGTTCCAAACCCCACAGATCCTGAATCCCACGGAAACCCACAGATCCCAAATCCCACAGGAATCCCATCACGTCTTGAATCCCACAGATCCTGAATCCCAAAAATCCCAAATCCCAGCAGGCCCTGAATCCCACAGGTTCCAAACCCCACAGATCCTGAATCCCATGGAAACCCACAGATCCCAAATCCCACAGGAATCCCATCACGTCTTGAATCCCACAGATCCTGAATCCCACAGAAACCCACAGATCCCAAATCCCACAGGAATCCCATCACGTCTTGAATCCCACAGATCCTGAATCCCCAAAATCCCAAATCCCAGCAGGCCCTGAATCCCACAGGTTCCAAACCCCACAGATCCTGAATCCCACGGAAACCCACAGATCCCAAATCCCACAGGAATCCCATCACGTCTTGAATCCCACAGATCCTGAATCCCAAAAATCCCAAATCCCAGCAGGCCCTGAATCCCACAGGTTCCAAACCCCACAGATCCTGAATCCCACAGAAACCCACAGATCCCAAATTTCACAGGAATCCCATCACGTCTTGAATCCCACAGATCCTGAATCCCAAAAATCCCAAATCCCAGCAGGCCCTGAATCCCACAGGTTCCAAACCCCACAGATCCTGAATCCCACGGAAACCCACAGATCCCAAATCCCACAGGAATCCCATCACGTCTTGAATCCCACAGATCCTGAATCCCAAAAATCCCAAATCCCATCAGGCCCTGAATCCCACAGGTTCCAAACCCCACAGATGCTGAATCCCACGGAAACCCACAGATCCCAAATCCCACAGGAATCCCATCACGTCTTGAATCCCACAGATCCTGAATCCCAAAAATCCCAAATCCCAGCAGGCCCCGAATCCCACAGGAATCCCAGCAGGCCCTGAGTCCCACAGATCCCAAATCCCACAGAGATTCACTCCTGGACACCCTCGTGTGCCCAAACACCCCTCAAGTGTCCCCATATCCCAACTCTCCCAGTCTCTCCCACATTCCCTCTTCCCACAGGATCTCAATCCACAGATTCCCTCTCCCAGTTCCTTTCCCTCCGGACATTTTCCCTCCCCTCTCTCCCCTCCTTTCCCTCTCTCCATGGAGAGATAATTCCAAGTGATCAGGACACCAAGTGGTTCATTATCCCAGGATCAGGGTGCCAGGCCTTGGCAAGGAGCTGCTGCCTCTCAGCTCCCGTTTTTAATGAATATTTTTGCATTCCAGCCACGCTGGGCACCTTTAGAAATGCAAGGGGAAAAAAAAAAATCCTGGGAAATGAGATGTTAATTCCATCAATGAGCAGGATCACCCTGCCCTGGAAGTTTTCTTGAGATAGCTCTGAGAAATAAATAACTTTCCAAAGTGAAAAAAAAAAAAGGCTGGAAATGAAAATTCTCTCTGTGGTTTTGCTGGGAGAGTTTCAGGCTTGGATTAAAGAACATGGAAATTACCTGGATGATCCAAGAATCCAAGAAAAATTGGAATAAAATAACCTGGAAAACTAAATTTTATCTGTAAACCCTGCTTGATTCCTGGCAATAATTTGGATTTTGGTGGATGGAAGTTGGGACAATTCCCAATTTTCTGGGAAAATCTAAGTCTGGATCTCACCAGATCCACTCTCCTGGATTTCCCTGTCCTAGAAATCTTTGCAGGAATTCTGACATGGATTGGTCACTAAAAAATCTCAATTCTACCTCATTCCAGCAGAGTTTTCCTAATTTTTTCCCAAGCTGATATCCACTGACGACTTTTACACCTCATCAGCTCCAGCAGGATCAAGTATTGGCGGGATTTTGGCAAATTCCACATGAAAAACAAATTTTTAATTAATTATGTAATTAAAAACTACAATGTTGATATCTGGAAGGGGAGATGTTGATCAGAACACGAGGCTGCTCTTCAGAAAGACAAAAAATGTGTAATCCCATAGAATTCCCAAAAAAAAAGGGATTTAAGGCAAGAAGGATGCAGGGCAGAAAGGATGAACAAGGAACTCAACCCACATCCAGAAATTCTCAATTTTTTTTTTTTTTTTTTTTGTGGCACAAGGTCTCCTTAATCAATTCCTTTATCACAAAATCAACTTTAAAACAACTCCTAAATATTTCATATTTTTATTCCCCCAAAGACACTTGGATTTTCTCCCTGCTAATTTGCCTTACGGAAGCTGAATTTTACCTGGAAAATACGTCTGGAAATCAGCACCTTCCTTAAAAATAAGAGCTTGAAGTCACTGAATAAAGATGCTGGAAGTGTGACAGGGATCTTTAAAAGGAATTTTGAAGGGTGGTTACAGGAAGAAGGTGGAAAAAGGTCCTTCCAGAACAATAAAATATGGATTAAATCCCACTCCAGCCCATGGAAACGAAATTATTCTTCCTCCTCTTGCTCCCCAGGCTGTGCCTTGCCATGAAAAATAAATCAAAGGAATGACAGGAGGGAGGAGGGAGCCGAAAGTACAAGATTCCCTCATGGATATTTAAAAAGGCTGGAATTTTTGATGTTATTAGCGAGCCCAGAAAAGCCTGTCTGGGATAATAAATGGCTTTTTTTTTTTTTTTTGGACACTGATTAAAGAGAGGCTGTGAGGTGCCACTCTTTCCACCCACACCGCTCCTCGGCTTCTCCTGGAATTAAAGGAGAAGCTCCAGGAATGGCTTGTGGGGTTGGGAGAGAGGGGGAAAAATTCCAGAGCAGATTCCCATCTCAGGTTGGGTTTTTGGGGGAAAATCCTGGGAAAAAAAAAAAAAAAAAAAAAAAAAAAAAAAAAAAAAAAAAAAAAAAGTGGGATATTTCTGGAAATGCTGACAGAACTCTGCTTTTCCTCCCCAGGGTCCACCAGGGAAAAGAGGGAGATCCCAGCTCTGCCTCCAGGGACCCCCGGGCATGGACGGGCCAAAAGGAGAAGTGGTCAGTATGGGAACGATCCAATGGGGTTCCCAAAATTCCAAACTGGGCTTGGATGAACCTTGGAGCTTCCAGGTTTCATTTCTGAGCTCTCCAGATTTTCCAACAAGAGCAGGGGTGTTGGAATCCCAAATTCCAGGTGTTGGGCACGGGCAGTGCTGCCCAAATTCCTGCCTGGAGGTGTCTCCTCCAGCTGTGGGGAAGATTCAGGGATTTTCCTTTGGGAAAACATCCAAACTTTGGATCAGCAAAGGCAGGCCAGGAATGAACCAATAATCAGTGCAGGGTAATTAATGCATAATTAATCCTCAGCAGATAATTCCAACAAGAGCTTTGGATCCCAACCTGTTTGGGGTCTGTCCCCACACCCTGCAAATCCCAATGTCCCAAGGGATTTTAGGGTCAGCAGTGGCACTGCTGTAACTCCGTGTGCTGCTGGTGGATAATGTGATTTTTGCTGGCATCCAACTTTGGGAAAACATCCAACTTTGGATCAGCAAAGGCAGGCCAGGAATGAACCAATAATCAGCGCAGGGTAATTAATGAATAATTAACGCCCAGCAGAGAATTCCAACAAGAGCTTTGGATCCCAACCTGTTTGGGGTCTGTCCCCACACCCTGCAAACCCCAATGTCCCAAGGGATTTTAGGGTCAGCAGTGGCACTGCTGTAACTCCGTGTGCTGCTGGTGGATAATGTGATTTTTGCTGGCATCCAACTTTGGGAAAACATCCAACTTTGGATCAGCAAAGGCAGGGCAGGAATGAACCAATAATCAGTGCAGGGTAATTAATGAATAATTAATCCTCAGCAGATAATTCCAACAAGAACTTTGGATCCCAACCAGTTTGGGGTCTGTCCCCACACCCTGCAAACCCCAATGTCCCAAGGGATTTTAGGGTCAGCAGTGGCACTGCTGTAACTCCGTGTGCTGCTGGTGGATAATGTGATTTTTGCTGGCATCCAACTTTGGGAAAACATCCAACTTTGGATCAGCAAAGGCAGGGCAGGAATGAACCAATAATCAGTGCAGGGTAATTAATGAATAATTAATCCTCAGCAGAGAATTCCAACAAGAGCTTTGGATCCCAACCTGTTTGGGGTCTGTCCCCACACCCTACAAACCCCAATGTCCCAAGGGATTTTAGGGTCAGCAGTGGCACTGCTGTAACTCCGTGTGCTGCTGGTGGATAATGTGATTTTTGCTGGCATCCAACTTTGGGAAAACATCCAACTTTGGATCAGCAAAGGCAGGGCAGGAATGAACCAATAATCAGTGCAGGGTAATTAATGAATAATTAACGCTCAGCAGAGAATTCCAACAAGAGCTTTGGATCCCAACCTGTTTGGGGTCTGTCCCCACACCCTGCAAATCCCAATGTCCCAAGGGATTTTAGGGTCAGCAGTGGCACTGCTGTAACTCCGTGTGCTGCTGGTGGATAATGTGATTTTTCCTGGCACTGGAAGAGAGCATGGATTGAGAAAAATGATCCTGCCGGCTTTAATTGGGATCATCCTTCTTGTGCTCCTTGTCCTTTAATATTTTGAAGCACCCTTAATCCACAAATCCAGTTTCCAGCAGTTCTGAGTGGAAAATTTGTCAGGGTGTTTTTATCCCTTGTTGACAAAGCTCAACATCTCCTGGTTTTTCCATCTCTTTCCAGTGCTGGAATTGCAGCTCCACTTTCAAATCTTCTGCTTTGAGCTGATTCCCAAAGATTCTGGGCAGGCCAGACCCCCTCCATGTATCCACTTCTTCCAGACGGAAAACAAACCTGACTTGATCCATGGATTTCATCTCCCAGCTCATTTCCCTCTGGAGATTTTCCATCCCCTTTCCTGCCCTCCTTTCTCATCTCTTCAGGGGAAGTTTTGACCTCTCCATGGAGAGATAATTGCAAGTGATCAGGACATCAAGTTGTTAATTATCCCAGGATCAGCATGCCGAGGCTTGGGAAACAGCTGATGGCTCTCAGCTCCCGTTTTTAATGAATATTGTTGTGATGGAACAGAGCTCCCAAAAAATCTGGGATGATCCGATGGACACATGGATGAGGCTGTGCCTGTCACCCCACTGAGCAGATATCCCTGAAATTTATAGGAAAACACCTACAAATTTTTAGGCTTTTTACCCATCTCCCTTTGGAGCTGTCATCCCTGAGGAGCATTTATCCCCAGAGCATTTCACACCAATCTCCAGTGATGTGATAATGATCCAAGTGTTTTTAACAGGGGGAAATTGGTCCTGCCGGGCAGAAAGGAGCCAAGGGAGAGCCGGGTCTTTCCGTGAGTGATTTTTCCCAAGATCGTTTCCCATTTTTGGGGGGAAAAAAGGAGAAAATTGGCCAAACAGCCCTAAGAGGCCGAGGGGAGGAGGGAAATGCTGAGAAATGGATTTGCTCTGGGAATATCTGGGAAATGAGGCTGTGGGTGTTACCCTGGGAGGGCAGAGCTGGACTCTACAAAGCCAAGCCTAAAGCAGATTTTCCCTCTCCCATCTTTGCCATGATTCCCAGCTCCTGATTGTCCCACAGGATCGGTGCTCCAGGGCTGACCCAAGCCAAAGGAAAAGCAGGAGAGGGAATTGTTCCCCATTTTAGGGAAAAGCTGCTGCCCTGGGCTTCCAAATCCTGAGGAAGAAGGAGGGCTTGAGCCACATGGATCAGGACAAAATTCCTGTGGCAGCTCCCTCCACATCCCTTCATCCCGGATTTTGTGCCACTTGACCGACACGCGACAATATTTCCATTTTTCACAGGGTGTGGGTTAATTTTCCAAACAGGATTAATTTTAGCAGGGAAAGGATCCCCTAAATTTGGCCTGCTGAAAATTCCAGCTCCCTACATTGAAAAATGCCCCAAAATTTGGAATCCCAAGAAGGATAAGAGCTGATGACCCCAGCAGGACATCGACCATCCCACAGGGAAGATTCCCAATGGGATCAGTGTCCATTGGCTGTCCCAGGGATGAAGGATGGGCTCCAAATCCACGAGTTTGGAGGTCTCATTCCATGGGGAATGCTGTTGGCTGGGAAAGGGGCAGAGAAAGCAGGAGGAGGTGCAGCTCCAAATGATCCAATGTGGTTCCACATTCCCAAGGGGCAATCCTGGAGGATAATTTGGGTGCAGGTGGCTCCATGGCTTCCCAGAGCTCAGGGGAGTTTGTTTGGGAGATTGTGGCTTTGGGGACAAGGCCAGGAGGGTGGGGACACTCAGCCCAGGTTTGAGGGGTGACATGGGGTGATGGGTGACAAGGGTTTTTACAGACCCTTCCAGTTTGGGACATGGAATGGTTTGGGATGGAAGAGGCCTTAAAAATCATCCAATTCCAAGGCAGGGATTCCGACAGAGAGCTGGACTCCATGGTCTTGATGGATCCCTTCCAGTTTGGGACATGGAATGGTTTGGGATGGAAGAGGCCTTAAAAATCATCCACTCCTTGGAAAGCCAGCCCAAGTTTGAGGGGTGACTTGGGTTGGGATTCCATTCCTCATGGCCAGAGGAGCTGGCTGCAGGAAAACCAGGAATTCCCAGAGAGAATGAGGTGCAAATCTTGAACCATGACACCAAATCTCTGCTCTCATCGCACCCCAAACGAGGTGGCTCCACATCAGTGGGACAATGGCAGGAGGGTGGGGACACTCCTTGGAAAGCCAGCCCGGGTTTGATGTGGGACTTGAGTCACAATCATGGCCAAAGGAGCTGCAGGAAAAGCAGGAATTTCCAGAGGGAATGAGGTGCAAATCTTGAACCATGACACCAAATCTCTGCTCTCATTGCACCCAAACGAGGTGGCTCCACACCAGTGGGACAATGGCAGGAGGGTGGGGACACTCCTTGGAAAGCCAGCCCGGGTTTGAGGGGTGACTTGGGTTGGGATTCCATTCCTCATGGCCAGAGGAGCTGGCTTCAGGAAAACCAGGAATTTCCAAAGGGAATGAGCCACAAACCTTGGGTGGAGCTCCCCATGACACCAAATCTCTGCTCTCATTGCACACAAATGGGGTGGCTTCACATCAGTGGGACAATGCCAGGAGGGTGGGGACACTCAGCTCAGGTTTGAGGGGTGACATGGGGTGATGGGTGACAAGGGTGTTTACAGACCCTTCCAGTTTGGGACATGGAATGGTTTGGGATGGAAGGGACCTTAAAAATCATCCAATTCCAAGGCAGGGATTCCGACAGAGAGCTGGACTCAATGGTCTTGATGGATCCCTTCCAGTTTGGGACATGGAATGGTTTGGGATGGAAGGGACCTTAAAAATCATCCACTCCTTGGAAAGGCAGCCCAAGTTTGAGGGGTGACTTGGGTTGGGATTCCATTCCTCATGGCCAGAGGAGCTGGCTGCAGGAAAACCAGGAATTTCCAGAGGGAATGATGTGCAAATCTTGAACCATGACACCAAATCTCCAATCTCATTGCACCCAAATGAGGTGGCTCCACATCAGTGGGACAATGCCAGGAGGGTGGGGACACTCCTTGGAAAGCCAGCCCCAGTTTGAAGGGTGACTTGGGTTGGGATTCCATTCCTGATGGCCAGAGGAGCTGGCTGCAGGAAAACCAGGAATTTCCAGAATAAATGAGGTGCAAATCTTGAACCATGACACCAAATCTCCAATCTCATCGCACCCCAAATGAGGTGGCTCCACATCAGTGGGACAATGGCAGGAGGGTGGGGACACTCCTTGGAAAGCCAGCCCAGGTTTGAGGGGTGACTTGGGCTGGGATTCCATTCCTCATGGCCAGAGGAGCTGGCTGCAGGAAAACCAGGAATTTCCAAAGGGAATGAGCCACAAACCTTGGATGGAGTTCCCCATGACACCAAATCTCCAATTTCATTGCACCCCAATGAGGTGGCTCCACCTCAGTGGCACACTGTCAGGAGGGTGGGGACACTCCTTGGAAAGCCAGCCCGGGTTTGAGGGGTGACATGGGGTGATGGGTGACAAGGATGTTCACAGACCCTTCCAGTTTGGGACATGGAATGGTTTGGGATGGAAGGGGCCTTAAAAATCATCCACTCCTTGGAAAGCCAGCCCAGGTTTGAGGGGTGACTTGGGCTGGGATTCCATTCCTGATGGCCAGAGGAGCTGGCTGCAGGAAAACCAGGAATTTCCAAAGGGAATGAGCCACAAACCTTGGGTGGAGCTCCCCATGACACCAAATCTCCGATCTCATTGCACCCCAATGAGGTGGCTCCACATCAGTGGGACAATGGCAGGAGGGTGGGGACACTCAGCCCAGGTTTGAGGGGTGACATGGGGTGATGGGTGACAAGGGTTTTTACAGATCCTTGTAGTTTGGGACATGGAATGGTTTGGGATGGAAGGGGCCTTAAAAATCATCCAATTCCAAGGCAGGGATTCCGACAGAGAGCTGGACTCGATGGTCTTGATTGGTCCCTTCCAGTTTGGGACATGGAATGGTTTGGGATGGAAGGGACCTTAAAAATCATCCACTCCTTGGAAAGCCAGCCCAAGTTTGAGGGGTGACTTGGGTTGGGATTCCATTCCTCATGGCCAGAGGAGCTGGCTGCAGGAAAACCAGGAATTCCCAGAGGGAATGAGGTGCAAATCTTGAACCATGACACCAAATCTCCAATCTCATTGCACCCCAATGAGGTGGCTCCACATCAGTGGGACAATGGCAGGAGGGTGGGGACACTCAGCTCAGGTTTGAGGGGTGACTTGGGTTGGGATTCCATTCCTCATGGCCAGAGGAGCTGGCTGCAGGAAAACCAGGAATTTCCAAAGGGAATGAGGTGCAAATCTTGGGTGGAGCTCCCCATGACACCAAATCTCCAATCTCATTGCACACAAACGGGGTGGCTTCACATCAGTGGGACAATGGCAGGAGGGTGGGGACACTCAGCCCAGGTTTGAGGGGTGACATGGGGTGATGGGTGACAAGGGTGTTCACAGACCCTTCCAGTTTGGGACATGGAATGGTTTGGGATGGAAGGGGCCTTAAAAATCATCCAATTCCAAGGCAGGGATTCCAAGAGAGAGCTGGACTCAATGGTCTTGATTGATCCCTTCCAATTTGGGACATGGAATGGTTTGGGATGGAAGGGGCCTTAAAAATCATCCACTCCTTGGAAAGCCAGCCCAAGTTTGAGGGGTGACTTGGGTTGGGATTCCATTCCTCATGGCCAGAGGAGCTGGCTGCAGGAAAACCAGGAATTTCCAGAGCGAATGAGGTGCAAATCTTGAACCATGACACCAAATCTCCAATCTCATTGCACCCCAATGAGGTGGCTCCACATCAGTGGGACAATGGCAGGAGGGTGGGGACACTCCTTGGAAAGCCAGCCCAGGTTTGAGGTGGGACTTGAGTCACATTCATGGCCAAAGGAGCTGCAGGAAAACCAGGAATTCCCAGGGGGAATGAGGTGCAAATCTTGAACCATGACACCAAATCTCTGCTCTCATTGCACCCAAACGAGGTGGCTCCACCTCAGTGGGACAATGGCAGGAGGGTGGGGACACTCCTTGGAAAGCCAGCCTGGGTTTGAGGGGTGACTTGGGTTGGGATTCCATTCCTCATGACCAAAGGAGCGGCAGGAAAACCAGGAATTTCCAAAGGGAATGAGCCACAAACCTTGGGTGGAGCTCCCCATGACACCAAATCTCCAATTTCATTGCACCCAAACGAGGTGGTTCCACCTCAGTGGGACAATGCCAGGAGGGTGGGGACACTCCTTGGAAAGCCAGCCCAGGTTTGAGGGGTGACTTGGGCTGGGATTCCATTCCTCATGGCCAGAGGAGCTGGCTGCAGGAAAACCAGGAATTCCCAGAGGGAATGAGGTTCAAATCTTGAACCATGACACCAAATCTCCAATTTCATTGCACCCCAATGAGGTGGCTCCACATCAGTGGGACAATGGCAGGAGGGTGGGGACACTCCTTGGAAAGCCAGCCCGGGTTTGATGTGGGACTTGGGTTGGGATTCCATTCCTCATGGCCAGAGGAGCTGGCTGCAGGAAAACCAGGAATTTCCAAAGGGAATGAGCCACAAACCTTGGGTAGAGCTCCCCATGACACCAAATCTCCAATTTCATTGCACCCCAAACAAGGTGGCTCCACATCAGTGGGACAATGCCAGGAGGGTGGGGACACTCAGCTCAGGTTTGAGGGGTGACATGGGGTGATGGGTGACAAGGGTGTTTACAGACCCTTCCAGTTTGGGACATGGAATGGTTTGGGATGGAAGGGGCCTTAAAAATCATCCACTCCTTGGAAAGCCAGCCCAAGTTTGAGGGGTGACATGGGTTGGGATTCCATTCCTGATGGCCAGAGGAGCTGGCTGCAGGAAAACCAGGAATTTCCAAAGGGAATGAGCCACAAACCTTGGGTGGAGCTCCCCATGACATCAAATCTCTGCTCTCATTGCACCCCAAATGAGGTGGCTCCACATCAGTGGGACAATGGCAGGAGGGTGGGGACACTCCTTGGAAAGCCAGCCCAAGTTTGAGGGGTGACTTGGGTTGGGATTCCATTCCTCGTGGCCAAAGGAGCTGGCTGCAGGAAAACCAGGAATTCCCAGAGGGAATGAGGTGCAAATCTTGAACCATGACACCAAATCTCCAATCTCATTGCACCCCAATGAGGTGGCTCCACATCAGTGGGACAATGGCAGGAGGGTGGGGACACTCCTTGGAAAGCCAGCCCAGGTTTGAGGGGTGACATGGGGTGATGGGTGACAAGGGTGTTAACAGATCCTTCCAGTTTGGGACATGGAGTGGTTTGGGATGGAAGGGACCTTAAAAATCATCCAATTCCAAGGCAGGGATTCCAAGAGAGAGCTGGACTCCATGGTCTTGATTGATCCCTTCCAGTTTGGGACATGGAATGGTTTGGGATGGAAGGGGCCTTAAAAATCATCCACTCCTTGGAAAGGCAGCCCAAGTTTGAGGGGTGACTTGGGTTGGGATTCCATTCCTCGTGGCCAGAGGAGCTGCAGGAAAACCAGGAATTTCCAGAATAAATGAGGTGCAAATCTTGAACCATGACACCAAATCTCCAATCTCATTGCACCCCAAACGAGGTGGCTCCACATCAGTGGGACAATGCCAGGAGGGTGGGGACACTCCTTGGAAAGCCAGCCCAAGTTTGAGGGGTGACTTGGGCTGGGATTCCATTCCTCATGGCCAAAGGAGCTGCAGGAAAACCAGGAATTTCCAAAGGGAATGAGCCACAAACCTTGGGTGGAGCTCCCCATGACACCAAATCTCTGCTCTCATTGCACCCAAACGAGGTGGCTTCACATCAGTGGGACAATGGCAGGAGGGTGGGGACACTCAGCCCGGGTTTGAGGGGTGACATGAGGTGATGGGTGACAAGGGTGTTCACAGACCCTTCCAGTTTGGGACATGGAATGGTTTGGGATGGAAGGGGCCTTAAAAATCATCCACTCCTTGGAAAGCCAGCCTGGGTTTGAGGGGTGACTTGGGTTGGGATTCCATTCCTCATGGCCAGAGGAGCTGCAGGAAAACCAGGAATTTCCAAAGGGAATAAATGAGGTGCAAATCTTGAACCATGACACCAAATCTCCAATCTCATTGCACCCAAATGAGGTGGCTCCACACCAGTGGGACAATGGCAGGAGGGTGGGGACACTCCTTGGAAAGCCAGCCCGGGTTTGAGGGGTGACATGGGGTGATGGGTGACAAGGGTTTTTACAGATCCCTCTAGTTTGGGACATGGAATGGTTTGGGATGGAAGAGGCCTTAAAAATCATCCAATTCCAAGGCAGGGATTCCGACAGAGAGCTGGACTCCATGGTCTTGATTGATCCCTTCCAGTTTGGGACATGGAATGGTTTGGGATGGAAGGGGCCTTAAAAATCATCCACTCCTTGGAAAGGCAGCCCGGGTTTGAGGGGTGACTTGGGTTGGGATTCCATTCCTCGTGGCCAGAGGAGCTGGCTGCAGGAAAAGCAGGAATTCCCAGAGGGAATGAGGTGCAAATCTTGAACCATGACACCAAATCTCCAATCTCATTGCACCCCAAACGAGGTGGTTCCACCTCAGTGGGACAAGCAAGGAGATGGTGCCAGGGCTGGAATTCATCCCTAAATTCCGTTTTTCCCACTCTGGCACAGGAGGAAGAGGTGAAGGAAGTGCTGAGGAGCGAAATGCGAGGGATTTGTGGTGAGTTGGCCCCGCGCTGACCCTGCCAGCTGCTAAATTGGAGCCATTTCTGCGCCAGCACGCACCCAAATGTCACCGTCAGCAGCAGGTGGAGCTGGGGCCGCTCTCCAGGAGTCTGGAATTCCAGGCTCTGCAGATTCCTGACCTCCTGAAATTCTCCATTTTTATCCCTTCAAACCTCCCCCCCCTCTTCCCATGTGGTTTTGTCAGCAAATCCTTCCCTCCTTTCCTCGTGGATTGGGAAGGGTCACTTGGAGCTCGCTGAATATTTTAATTCCCAGTTTTTTGTGGCATTCCTTGGCACACGGAGTTCTCTGCTCCCACAGGGAATAACTGCCACCATCATCACCAAAAAAAAAGAAAAAAACACAAAAAAAACCCAAAAAAACAAAACAAAAACCAAAACAAAACCCCCAAAACAAACAGAAACACACCAAAACCAAACAATCAAAAACCCCACAAACAAAAAAACAAACAATCATTCAAAACAAAAAAAAAAAAACCACAACAGCCAAATTTGGGGATGGTTTTATCCAAGAATCCCAACATGGAAACTTTTTGGGGTCTTGCTTTCCTGAAGAAATCCATTTATCTGAGATCCAGCAGAACCTTCCTGCCCCATTCCCAGGGTTTTCCCTATGGATAGGAAAGACTTTTAGGTTCACCACCACTGGAGTTGTTAGGAAGCATTTGGGTCCTTGAAAAGAGGGGGAAAGGAATGAAAAATAATTAATAAAATAATTATTTCCTTGGAAAATTTTATTTATGTTGGGGGGAAAAAAAAGCAGCAAACTCTTCCCTGTCTCTTCTGTCTGCAGGTTGTGGAGGTGAGTTGGGAAGGATGTCCATGGAAAAGGGTAAGGCTGGGAATCCATGCAGGAAAGGATCTTCTCCTTGCCCCAAATCAGCCCAAAACTGTGAAAAGTTGTTTTTAGGAATAATTTTTTTTTTTTTTTTCTGGGATACAGTGCAGAAAATGTTGGATCAGCAACAGCTTTTGGATCCTGGTTTGAGGAGGGGGATGGGTCTTCCTGAGAGGAATCTGAGGGATCAGAGGGAATCCTGGAAGTCTCCTCTTTTCACCCTCTCCTCCAGGACGTGCTCAAATCCCTTCCTGACTCCCAGCTTTTAAAGCTGAGCCCACAGGAATCCCAATCCCTGCCCACAAAATCCCGGGATTGCTCCACCATCCCAAACCATCCCCCGGGATGTGCTCCAGGACTCATGGAACCCTCAAATCCAATGGTCCATGGAGCCTGGAGAGCTGATCTGCCCACCCCAAAGCTTTGGACCCATCCTCAGTGACCCTCAATCCGCAGGGCTGGAGGTGGCTGAAGTCCACAGGAGGCTCCAAGGGTATTCCCAGCCTCGGGAATACGTTGGGAACGATGGAAATTGGGAGGAAAAGCTTGGCACAACTCACGGCAAGGCCATGGTGAAGCCCTTCATGGAGCCACCTCCTCTCTTGGCAGGTGAGTTCTGCTTCTTCCTTCCCATCTTTCCAGCCATGGAATGAATCCTCTGGAACGTTCCATGGTAAATCCTCTTCCCTGGAATTTGGGCAGGGATGGGATTCCCAGTGAGGGCTCCCACACTCTTGGAGAAGATACATGCCCGTGTCCCTGGAAGTGAGGAAAACCTAAATATTCGCGGGATCAGTGGTGATCCCAACTTTCCAAAGGATTCCTTTTCAAAAGCTGGGAGGAGGCAGCCATTTCCAGGCTGGTTTCATCCCATTTTTCCTTGGCAAATTCCAGTAAAACTTCCAACCAGGCAGGGATGGCATCTCTGAGACCAAACCCTCATCCCAGACTGTTCCTGTCCAGGGCATTGTGAACATTGTAATAAAAGATAAAACCACAGCTTAAAAAAACATGGGAAAAAAATGTTTTCCGTGAGTTTTCCTCATGGAAAAACAACTGGAGCTGTTCCTGTTGGTGTTTTCCAAGAGGGAAGGGCCCTGGGAAAGCCAGGTCTGCTCCAGAGCAGGGCAAGAGCCACCCATGGACATCCTGATCTCCTCACCGGGGCTTGGAATTCCATCTGGACTGGTGGGACAGAGGGAAAACGGGACAGGGGGAAACTGAGGGATTGTGGGGTGATTTGTGGCAGGATTCCTCCTACTTGGAGCCCAAAATCCAAACTTCAGGACAGGATTAAAAAGTTTGGGATCATTTCTTGTAATCCAGCAGATGAAGATGCTCAGATTTTGTCACCAGGAGGAAGAGGAGGAGGGTTGGGTACAATGGACGGCACAGCTGGAGAAATAATTGAAAATAAATTTTAAAATCCCATTTAAATTTAAAAATAATTTTAAAAACTGAGCAAGACACCCCAAAATTGTCACCCTGACACCCCAAAATCAGCTGCAGTGTTGCCCTGCAATTTACGGGTGTGGGGGTTTATTATGGGATGCAATTGTGAAGTTCTTGGGGAATTTCTTCCAAATTAGGGGGATGGAGCAGTGGAACGCTTTTCCAGCCTGAGAGTTTGGGGTTTGATTAAACTTGATCAAGCACTGTCATTAAATCCTCTTGGTCACCCCAAAAATATCCTCTAGGGGAGGTCTCAATGCTCCAAATTCCAGTTTAAGAGGGAGTTGGACTCCATGATCCTTCCAACGCCTTCCAGTTTGGGATGTGGAATGGTTTGGGATGGAAGGAACCTTAAAATTATCCAATTCCAAGGCAGGGAGTCCAACAGAGATTTGGATTCCAGGGTTTTTACAGCCCCTTCAAATTTGGGACACAGAATGGTTTGGGATAGCCTTAAAAATCATCCAATTCCAGGCCAGGAATTCCAACAGAAAGTTGGACTTATGGTCTTTATTGATCTCTTCCAATTTGGGACTTGGAATGGTTTGGGATGGAAGAGGCCTTAAAAATCATCCAGTTCCAAGCCAGGGAGTCCAACAGAGATTTGGATTCCAGGGTTTTTACAGCCCCTTCAAATTTGGGACATGGAATTGTTTGGGATAGACTTAAAAATCATCCAATTCCAGGCCAAGGGGTCCAGCAGAAAGTTGGACTTATGGTCTTTATTGATCTCTTCCAGTTTGGGATGTGGAATGGTTTGGGATGGAAGAGGCCTTAAAAATTATCCAAGAGGTGCAACAGAGATTTGGATTCCAGGATTTTTACAGGCTTCTTTCCAGTCTGGGACATGGAATGGTTTGGGATGGAATGGGCCTTAAAAATCATCCAATTCCAAGGCAGGGATTCCAACAGAAAGTTGGATTCAATGGTCTTTATTGATCCCTTCCAATCTGAGATGTGGAATGGTTTGGGATGGAAGGAACTATAAAAATAATCCAATTCCAGGCCAAGGAGTCCAACAGAGATTTGGGTTCCAGGGTTTTTACAGACCCTTCCAATTTAGGGCATGGAACAGTTTGGGATGAAAGAGGCCTTAAAAATTATCCAAGAGGTGCAACAGAGATTTGGATTCCAGGATTTTTATAGGCCTCTTTCCAGTCTGGGACATGGAATGGTTTGGGATGGAATGGGCCTTAAAAGTCATCCAATTCCAAGGCAGGGATTCCAACAGAAAGTTGGATTCAATGGTCTTTATTGATCCCTTCCAATCTGAGATGAGGAATGGTTTGGGATAGACTTAAAAATCATCCAATTCCAGGCCAGGGAGTCCAACAGAGATTTGGATTCAATGGTCTTTATTGATTCCTTCCAATCTGAGATGTGGAATGGTTTGGGATGGAAGAGGCCTTAAAAATTATCTAAGAGGTGCAACAGAGATTTGGATTCCAGGATTTTTACAGGCCTCTTTCCAGTCTGGGACATGGAATGGTTTGGGATGGAAGGGGCCTTAAGGATCATCCAATTCCAAGCTCATATTCTACGATTCCACGATTCCCCAGGATGGGGAGCTTTGGGAAGAGCTTTGGGAAGGGTTTTAAGTCAAACCCATGGATGATGGCCCCATGTAAGGGATGGACAAATCCCAAAAATCCAGCCAAGCCTAGAACCAAACCAAACCAAACCAAACCCCAGCCATCCCCACTGCGCCGACGTCCGTGCCGGACGTCAGAGCCTCCCATGTGGATCCAAACTCGATTTGCACTCGGGATCAGATGGATGGGGCGTTCCAGGAGTTATTGAATCACGGCAGCAGCCAACAATCCCATTACAGGCCGGGGCCGAGGCAGGAGGGCTCATAAATCCCTCAGCTAAGTGGCGAGGCTCCAGACGTTAACAGGATTGCGCGGCCGGAGCGTTATTGCCGCCAGATTCCGATCGCTCCCGGCTTTTCCGAGCCTGCCCAGCTCCAGCCTGACATTTAATCTCCAGCAAACAACCGCCAGCGCTGCCGTCCTCTCTGACGAGCGCCCAACCTTTCCCGCGGAGTTGTTTAACACCATTAAGGGTTTTATTGCTCCGTGACATTTATGGGGAGAACTCGTTAGCCACGGAAGGCTCCGAGGAGCTTTATTTAAATGAGGGATAATTTGTTTGCACGCCCTCATTCCGTGCGATTTCCTTGGTGTTTTTATCCCCCCCCCTCCGGGAGGGGGGAGCCTCTCAGGGAGAAGCCAACAGCCAATTAGCAGGTGAAAATCTGGGAATTAAGCGGCATTTTGGGAAGTCACTTCCCAGGTGGGAAGGGCTGCTCGGCCTTGGGATCAAGGGATGTGGCACTGAAGGAGTTGTGTGAGGTTAAAACTCAGTTTGGGCTTGGCTCAAAGCTGCTGGGTTTGCCCCAGGGGTGCTGAGCTGGTGGGGAAGGAACTGGAGGGGGTGCAGAAAAACATTCCTGGAATTCCCTGGATGCAAACATTCCTGTGGAAAATATCCCGCCCAGAATCCAGGGTTTAACCATCCCTTGGGAAAGGTCAGGGGCCTCCATGGTGGGGTTGGCAGGGATGGATGGTGGAGCAACACGGAGCTCATCCCACACGCTGGGAATCCACTCCTGGATAATCCCGTTTTTCCACACTGGGAATCCACTCGAATTCCTTCCTTTGTCCCCCCTCGGAATCCACTCCTGGATATTCCCATTTTCCCACACTGGGAATCCACTCCTGGATATTCCCATTTTTCCACTCTGGGAATCCACTCCTGGAAAATCCCATTTTCCCACTCTGGGAATACACTCCTTGATTCTCTCCTTTGTCCCCTCTGGGAATCCACTCCTGGATATTCCCATTTTTCCACACTGGGAATCCACTCTAATTCCTTCCTTTGTCCGCCCTCGGAATCCACTCCTGGATATTCCCATTTTTCCATTTTGGGAATCCACTCTAATTCCTTCCTTTGTCCCCCCTCGGAATCCACTCCTGGATATTCCCATTTTCCCACTCTGGAAATACACTGCTGGATTCTCTCCTTTGTCCCCTCTGCGAATCCACTCTAATTCCCTCCTTTGTCCACTCTGCGAATCCACTCCTGGATATTCCCATTTTTCCATTTTGGGAATCCACTGCTGGATATTCCCATTTTCCCACTCTGCGAATCCACTCCTGGATATTCCCATTTTTCCACACTGGGAATCCACTCTAATTCCTTCCTTTGTCCCCCCTCGGAATCCACTCCTGGATATTCCCATTTTCCCACACTGGGAATCCACTCTAATTCCTTCCTTTGTCCCCCCTCGGAATCCACTCCTGGATATTCCCATTTTTCCACACTGGGAATCCACTTCTGGATGTGCCCTTTGTCCCCTCTGGGAATCCACTCCTGGATATTCCCATTTTTCCACTCTGGGAATCCACTGCTGGATGTGCCCTTTGTCCCCTCTGGGAATCCAGTGCTGGATATCCCCATTCTTCCATTTTGGGAATCCACTGCTGGATTCCCTCCTTTGTCCACTCTGGGATCCAGCCCAGGGGTGGGTGTGGGGTGTTTTCCCACTGGGATCCATCCCACGGGAATTGTGGGATTGGGCAGGAATGAAGCCCTGATCCAACCCATGGGAATCCAACCCATGGGAATTGTGGGGTGTTTTCCCACCTGGATCCAACCCGTGGGAATTGTGGGGTGTTTTCCCAGAGAGAATCCAACCCATGGGAATTGTGGGATGTTTTCACACTGGGATCCAACCCGTGGGAATTGTGGGATGTTTTCCCATGGGGATCCATCCCATGGGAATTGTGGGATTGGGCAGGAATGAAGCCCTGATCCAACCCATGGGAATCCAACCCCTGGGAATTGTGGGGTGTTTCCCAGAGAGAATCCATCCCATGGAAATTGTGGGGTGCTTTCCCACTTGGATCCAATCTATGGGAATAGTGGGATGTTTTCCCACCTGGGATCCATCCCATGGGAATTGTGGGATGTTTTCCCACTGGGATCCATCCCATGGGAATTGTGGGGTGTTTTCCCATGGGGATCCATCCCATGGGAATGATGGGGTGTTTTCCCACCTGGGAACCATCCCACAGAAATTTTGGGGTGTTTTCTCACCTGGGATCCAACCCCTGGGAATTGTGGGGTGTTTTCCCACTGGGATCCAATCCGTGGGAATCATGGGATGTTTTCCCATGGGGATCCATCCCATGGAAATTGTGGGGTGTTTTCCCACCTGGGAACCATCCCATGGAAATTGTGGGGTGTTTTCCCATGGGGATCCAACCCATGGGGAATTGTGGGGTGTTTTCCCATGGGGATCCAACCCATGGGAATTGTGGGGTGTTTTCCCATGGGGATCCATCCCATGGGAATTGTGGGGTGTTTTCCCATGGGGATCCGACCCATGGGAATTGTGGGGTGTTTTCCCACTGGGATCCAATCCGTGGGAATCATGGGATGTTTTCCCCACTGGGATCCATCCCCTGGAAATTGTGGGGTGTTTTCCCACCTGGATCCATCCCATGGGAATCGTGGGGTGTTTTCCCACTAGGATCCATCCCCTGGAAATTGTGGGGTGTTTTCCCACAGGGATCCAACCCCTGGGAATGGTGGAGTGTTTTCCCCCTAGGATCCAACCCGTGGGAATTGTGGGATGTTTTCCCACTGGGATCCAATCTGTAGGAATCATGGGATGTTTTCCCATGGGGATCCATCCCATGGGAATTGTGGGATATTTTCCCACCTGGGATCCATCCCATGGGAATCGTGGGATATTTTCCCACCTGGATCCAACCCATGGGAATCGTGGGGTGTTTTCCCACCTGGGATCCATCCCATGGGAATTGTGGGGTGTTTTCCCACCTGGGATCCATCCCATGGGAATTGTGGGGTGTTTTCCCACCTGGGATCCATCCCATGGGAATTATGGCTGTTTCCCTGCAGCCCGCTGCCTGCAGCCCATGGATGAGGGCTCCTGCCAGCGCCATTCCCTGCTCTGGTACTTCCACGTCCCCTCCAGCTCCTGCCGGCCCTTCCTGTTCGGGGGCTGCGGCGGGAACAGGAACCGCTTCCCATCCCGGCGGGAATGCCAGCGCCGCTGCCAGGGCCCCCCAGGTGAGCCCGGACCCCCAAACTCCCTCCTGCTCCAGCCACGAGCAGGAAAACCCACCCAGGGTTTGCCCATTCCCACTTCCCAAAGGTGGAAGTCGCGGGGTTTTGTCCCCTTCCCATTCCCAAATTATTCCCAGGAGCTGCTGGACGTCTTCCCTGGGTTAATTCCATGGGTGGGATGGGCATGGATGAACCTGGACACCAGGTCCTGATGTTTGGGATGTCTTTTGTGCGTTCCAAGGAGTGAAATTTTGCCAGGATTTGGGGATTTTTGTGCTTTCCAAGGAGTGAAATTTTGCCAGGATTTGGGGATCTTTTGTGCTCTCCAAGGAGTGAAATTTTGCCAGGATTTGGGGATCTTTTGTGCGTTCCAAGGAGTGAAATTTTGCCAGGATTTGGGGATCTTTTGTGCTTTCCAAGGAGTGAAATTTTGCCAGGATTTGGGGATCTTTTGTGCTCTCCAAGGAGTGAAATTTTGCCAGGATTTGGGGATCTTTTGTGCTTTCCAAGGAGTGAAATTTTGCAGGAATTTTGGGATCTTTTGTGCGTTCCAAGGAGTGAATGGCAGGAATGCAAACCCTGCTCCAAGCAGGGCAGGAGCTGGGACTGGTCCCAGCCTTCCAAGGAAAATATTCCTCTCTTGGAATTCCCTCTGCCTCTGCAGAACTTTGGGGAAAAAAAAAATCCATAAATTCTCCACAATCCATTAAAAAAATCTCTGGGTTTGGGGGAAATTCATCTGCTCTGGGTTTGAGGGAAACTTTAAAAAGAGAGAGGAATTAAAGGCTCAGATCCATAATTTTGGGAATCACTCCAAGGGCTCGAAATCCAGGCCCAGCAGCACCAGGAAATGAGTGAAGCTCCTCCTGCCCACATGGATCCAACTCCTGGAATTTTTTTTCCAGGGAATTCCCTGGATTTTTTTTTTCCGGGGAATTCCCTGGATTTTTTTTTTTTTCCCCATTCCCTGGAATTTTTTTTTTTTTTTTTCCAGGGAATTTGCTTTAGGAGCCACTGGGAACTTCACAAAGCAGCTGAAGGTACCTCCAGCACGGTCTGTGGGAAGAAACAACCACTGGGAATGGGATTAATCCCAATCCAAGACAGATCCCATGTGCCCATTTTTTCCTGTCTGATCCTAAAGAAAGCCAGGATCCAGCCAGGATTGGGATTTTGCTTTTTGTGGGTGTGGGATGGGACAATCCCGTGGTGTCAGGGACCTCCTGAGCCGCTTGGGAATTCCAAGAGGAGCCCAAAATGCAGCCAACATTCCCATTGTTTCCTCTTCCCTCTTTTTCCCAAACCAGGCACAGGGAGATGAGCAGCTCCAAGTGCTTCATTTAAATCCAACGGGATTGGGAGGAGTGACTCCAACACCACCAGGATGGAAAACAAGGAAAACAAACACCAAAATCTTGGAAAAAAAAAAAAAAGATGTCAGAAAACTGGAATTATGGGATGGGGAGAGGGAAACCTCTGGATGCTCAGGAAAAGGAGGATGGGAAGGGCGGAATTCCTGAGCCAAACCAGGTGGCGCAAATTCCCGAGTTTTATTTTTGTAAAATAAAAGTGCCTCGATGCTGTGGAACTCTGGATCACTCGCCTGGAAGAGGGAAACCTTGGGAATGGCAGAGAAAGGTGGGAATATCTTGTTTTTCCAGCTGGGTCAGGTGGAGCCCCATCCTTTTTGGCCTGGCCCTAAATTCCATGGGAATTCTCACCTGCTCCTCCACTTGGGAATTCCCTGGGCAGGTTAAAAGGAGCCATCCCAAAATCTCCAAGAAAAAAAAACAGGGATCCAAGCCAGGCTTCTCCCTAAAAAATGCCACTTCCAATTCCTGGAGGAGCTTGGAGTGGCATCTTGTGGAAATCCAGGAAGAGGAATCCCAAATCCCGGGATTTTGGTCCCGTGGAGACACAGCTGAGAGGGGTCCTGCTCCATGGGACAATCCCTGGGAAAAGTTCATAGGATTTCCAGTGGAAAAACAGGGATTTATTGAAAGTTTTCCATGTAATTTGGTAAACCTGGGCTCAGATTTCCAAGTTTTCAGAGTTTCCCAGATTTGAGATTTCCCAGCCCGGTGCCATCCCTAAAGATCAGACCTCCCTCCACCTCCTTGGAATTTCTCAGCAGCTTTTGGCTCCAAATCCCAAATCCAAGAAAGATTTGGGCATCCAAAGGAGTTGGGAAGAGCCTCCCAAGGGAATGATTTGGCCCAAAATCCACATTCCTGAGGGATCCGAGTGATTCAATCCAGGTTTGGAAGAACCGGGAAGCCAAAATCCATATTTAGGCCGAGCTGAGTGGATTAAACCCAGCTCAAATTCCCATCAGAGCTGGGGGAGAGCTGAGAACTGGAATTATTTTTAATCCTCCATGGATTAATCCAATGTTCCCGACGGATTTGCCATCCAGGCTTTGGCATTCCGGGAACGGAGCCCTGGAGCTTCCCTGGAAATGTCAGGGCGGCCTAATTGAGTTCCTTGGAATTATCTCAGGGCAGCAGAGGGGGGAGAGGCTCCAGGATTCCTGGTGGCTTTCCAGGCTCGGAAACAGAAAATTCCTGAACATCCTTTGGAGAAAGGATTTGGGAAAAGCCAGGCTGTGGAAATCGGGGATTTAGAGCACACCACGCCAGCTCACAAAATAATTATTCTAAATTTTGTATTCCCAGTAAAATTATTATTCGTGGCAAAATAATTATTCTAAATTTTGTGGCAAAATAATTATTCCAAATTTTGTATTCCCAGCAAAATTATTATTCGTGGCAAAAATAATTATTCTAAATTTTGTGGCAAAATAATTATTCTAAGTTTTGTGGCAAAATAATTATTCTAAATTTTGTATTCCCAGCAAAATTATTATTCGTGGCAAAATAATTATTCTAAATTTTGTGGCGAGATAATTATTCTAAATTTTGTGGCAAAATAATTATTCTAAATTTTGTATTCCCAGCAAAATTATTATTCGTGGCAAAATAATTATTCTAAATGTTGTATTCCCAGCAAAATTATTATTCGTGGCAAAATAATTATTATAAATTTTGTGGCAAAATAATTATTCTAAATTTTGTGGCAAAATAATTATTCTAAATTTTGTATTCCCAGTAAAATTATTATTTGTGGCAAAATAATCATTCTAAATTTTGTGGCAAAATAATTATTCTAAATTTTGTATTCCCAGTAAAATTATTATTCATGGCAAAATAATTATTCTAAATGTTGTGGCAAAATAATTATTCTAAATTTTGTATTCCCAGCAAAATTATTATTCGTGGCAGAATAATTATTCTAAGTTTTGTGGCAAAATAATTATTCTAAATTTTCTGTTCCCAGCAAAATTATTATTCGTGGCAAAATAATTATTCTAAATTTTGTGGCAAAATAATTATTCTAAATTTTGTATTCCCAGCAAAATTATTATTCGTGGCAAAATAAATATTCTAAATTTTGTATTCCCAGCAAAATTATTATTCGTGGCAAAATAATTATTCTAAATTTTGTGGCAAAATAATTATTCTAAATTTTGTATTCCCAGCAAAATTATTATTCGTGGCAAAATAATTATTCTAAATTTTGTGGCAAAATAATTATTCTAAATTTTGTATTCCCAGCAAAATTATTATTCATGGCAAAATAATTATTCTAAATTTTGTGGCAAAATAATTATTCTAAATTTTGTATTCCCAGCAAAATTATTATCCGTGGCAAAATGATTATTCTAACTTTTGTATTCCCAGCAAAATTATTGTTCGTGGCAGAATAATTATTCTAAATTTTGTATTCCCAGTAAAATTATTATTCATGGCAAAATAATTATTCTAAATTTTGTGGCAAAATAATTATTCTAAATTTTGTGGCAAAATAATTATTCTAAATTTTGTATTCCCAGCAAAATTATTATTCGTGGCAAAATAATTATTCTAAATTTTGTGGCAAAATAATTATTCTAAATTTTGTGGCAAAATAATTATTCTAAATGTTGTATTCCCAGCAAAATTATTATTCGTGGCAAAATAATCATTCTAAATTTTGTGGCAAAATAATTATTCTAAATTTTGTATTCCCAGCAAAATTATTATTCGTGGCAAAATAATTATTCTAAGTTTTGTGGCAAAATAATTATTCTAAATTTTGTATTCCCAGCAAAATTATTATCCGTGGCAAAATAATTATTCTAAATTTTGTGACAAAATAATTATTCTAAATTTTGTATTCCCAGTAAAATTATTATCCGTGGCAAAATAATTATTCTAAATTTTGTGGCAAAATAATTATTCTAAATTTTGTGGCAAAATAATTATTCTAAATTTTGTGGCAAAATAATTATTCTAAATTTTGTATTCCCAGTAAAATTATTATTCGTGGCAAAATAATTATTCTAACTTTTGTATTCCCAGCAAAATTATTATTCGTGGCAAAATAATTATTCTAAATTTTGTGGCAAAATAATTATTCTAAATTTTGTATTCCCAGCAAAATTATTATTCGTGGCGAAATAATTATTCTAAATTTTGTGGCAAAGTAATTATTCTAAATTTTGTATTCCCAGTAAAATTATTATCCGTGGCAAAATAATTATTCTAAATTTTGTGGCAAAGTAATTACTCTAAATTTTGTATTCCCAGCAAAATTATTATTCGTGGCAAAATAATCATTCTAAATTTTGTGGGAAAATAATTATTCTAAATTTTGTATTCCCAGTAAAATTATTATTCATAGCAAAATAATCATTCTAAGTTTTGTGGCAAAGTAATTATTCTAAATTTTGTATTCCCAGCAAAATTATTATTCGTGGCAAAAATAATCATTCTAAATTTTGTGGCAAAATAATTATTCTAAATTTTGTATTCCCAGCAAAATTATTATTCATGGCAAAATAATTATTCTAAATTTTGTGGCAAAATAATTATTCAAAATTTTGTATTCCCAGCAAAATTATTATTCGTGGCAGAATAATTATTCTAAATTTTGTGGCAAAATAATTATGCTAAATTTTGTGGCAAAATAATTATTCTAAATTTTGTGGCAAAATAATTATTCTAAATTTTGTGGTGAAATAATTATTCTAAATTTTGTGGCAAAATAATTATTCTAAATTTTGTATTCCCAGTAAAATTATTATTCATGGCAAAATAATTATTCTAAATTTTGTGGCAGAATAATTATTCTAAATTTTGTGGCAAAATAATTATTCTAAATTTTGTATTCCCAGCAAAATTATTATTCGTGGCAAAATAATTATTCTAAATTTTGTGGCAAAGTAATTATTCTAAATTTTGTATTCCCAGCAAAATTATTATTCGTGGCGAAATAATCATTCTAAATTTTGTGGCAAAATAATTATTCTAAATTTTGTATTCCCAGTAAAATTATTATTCATGGCAAAATAATTATTCTAAATTTTGTGGCAAAATAATTATTCTAAATTTTGTGGCAAAATAATTATTCTAAATTTTGTATTCCCAGCAAAATTATTATTCGTGGCGAAATAATCATTCTAAATTTTGTGGCAAAATAATTATTCTAAATTTTGTATTCCCAGTAAAATTATTATTCATGGCAAAATAATTATTCTGAATTTTGTGGCAAAATAATTATTCTAAATTTTGTATTCCCAGCAAAATTATTATTCGTGGCAAAATAATCTTTCTAAATTTCGTGGCAAAATAATTATTCTAAATTTTGTATTCCCAGCAAAATTATTATCCGTGGCAAAATAATTATTCTAAATTTTGTGGCAAAGTAATTATTCTAAATTTTGTATTCCCAGCAAAATTATTATTCGTGGCGAAATAATCATTCTAAGTTTAGTGGCAAAATAATTATTCTAAATTTTGTATTCCCAGCAAAATTATTATTCGTGGCGAAATAATTATTCTAAATTTTGTGGCAAAATAATTATTCCAAATTTTGTATTCCCAGCAAAATTATTATCCGTGGCAAAATAATTATTCTAAATTTTGTATTCCCAGCAAAATTATTATTCGTGGCAAAATAATTATTCTAAATTTTGTGGTAAAGTAATTATTCTAAATTTTGTATTCCCAGCAAAATTATTATCCATGGCAAAATAATAATTCTAAATTTTGTGGCAAAATAATTATTCTAAATGTTGTATTCCCAGCAAAATTATTATTCGTGGCAAAATAATTATTCTAAATTTTGTATTCCCAGCAAAATTATTATTCGTGGCAAAATAATTATTCTAAATTTTGTGGCAAAATAATTATTCTAAATTTTGTATTCCCAGCAAAATTATTATTCGTGGCAAAATAATTATTCTAACTTTTGTATTCCCAGCAAAATTATTATTCGTGACAAAATAATTATTCTAAATTTTGTGGCAAAATAATTATTCTAAATTTTGTGGCAAAGTAATTATTCTAAATTTTGTGGCAAAATAATTATTCTAAATTTTGTATTCCCAGTAAAATTATTATCCGTGGCAAAATAATTATTCTAAATTTTGTGGCAAAATAATTATTCTAAATTTTGTATTCCCAGCAAAATTATTATTCGTGGCAAAATAATCATTCTAAGTTTTGTGGCAAAATAATTATTCCAAATTTTGTGGCAAAATAATTATTCTAAATTTTGTGGCAAAATAATTATTCTAAATTTTGTATTCCCAGCAAAATTATTATTCATGGCAAAATAATTATTCTAAATTTTGTGGCAAAATAATTATTCTAAATTTTGTGGCAAAATAATTATTCTAAATTTTGTATTCCCAGCAAAATTATTATCCGTGGCAAAATAATTATTCTAAATTTTGTGGCAAAATAATTATTCTAAATTTTGTATTCCCAGCAAAATTATTATCCGTGGCAAAATAATTATTCTAAATTTTGTGGCAAAATAATTACTCTAAATTTTGTGGCAAAATAATTATTCTAAATTTTGTATTCCCAGCAAAATTATTATTCGTGGCAAAATAATTATTCTAAATTTTGTGGCAGAATAATTATTCTAAATTTTGTGGCAAAATAATTATTCTAAATTTTGTGGCAAAATAATTATTCTAAATTTTGTATTCCCAGTAAAATTATTATTCGTGGCAAAATAATTATTCTAACTTTTGTATTCCCAGCAAAATTATTATTCGTGGCAAAATAATCATTCTGAATTTTGTGGCAAAGTAATTATTCTAAATTTTGTATTCCCAGCAAAATTATTATTCGTGGCAAAATAATCATTCTAAATTTTGTGGCAAAATAATTATTCTAAATTTTGTATTCCCAGCAAAATTATTATTCGTGGCAGAATAATTATTCTAAATTTTGTGTTCCCAGCTCTCCTCTCCCCATTGGATGGAGTTTTGCAATATTTGGGAAAACTTTACGGATTTGAGCTGTTGGAAGGAGTGAAAATCCCGCCCAAAATGGGGTTGGAAGGAAGAGAAATCCCATAAAATTCCCTAAATCCGCCTCGAGGCATTGCTGCAGGATTTTAGGAAAATTCTCCTCCTTCCACAGCCTGGAAAATGCAAATTGAGCCCTGAAAATTGGGGGGAAAAAGGGAAAAAACCAAACAGAAAAGTGGTTTTTACCCCTCAGTGCATCCATGTCCGATTCCCGCATGGAATTCTGACGCTGGAAAATAAAGAGGGATTTTGGATTGGGATTTGTGGCTGGGGGATGAGAATCCAATGGGTTTATGAGCATTCCCAGCCCCTTTCCAGGAAGGGATTTCTGGAATATTGGATATTGGGATACGGATCCTGCAGCCAGGCAGGGAGAAGGAAAAGGAAAAGGAAAAGGAAAAGGAAAAGGAAAAGGAAGAGGAAAAGGGAAAGGGAAAGGGAAAGGGAAAGGGAAAGGGAAAGGGAAAGGGAAAGGGAAAGGGAAAGGGAAAGGGAAAGGAAAAGGAAAAAAGGAAAAGGAAAAGGAAAAGGAAAAGGAAAAGGAAAAGGAAAAGGAAAAGGGAAAGGGAAAGGGAAAGGGAAAGGAAAAGGAAAAGGAAAAGGGAAAGGGAAAGGGAAAGGGAAAGGAAAAGGAAAAGGGAAAGGGAAAGGGAAAGGGAAAGGAAAAGGAAAAGGAAAAGGAAAAGGAAAAAATGAAAAGGAAAAGGAAAAGGAAAAGGAAAAGGAAAAGGGAAAGGGAAAGGAAAAGGAAAAGGAAAAGGAAAAGGAAAAGAAAAGGAAAAGGGAAAGGGAAAGGAAAAGGAAAAGAAAAGGAAAAGGGAAAGGGAAAGGGAAAGGAAAAGGAAAAGGAAAAGGAAAAGGAAAAGGAAAAGGAAAAGGGAAAGGGAAAGGGAAAGGGAAAGGAAAAGGAAAAGGGAAAGGGAAAGGAAAAGGAAAAGGAAAAGGAAAAGGAAAAGGGAAAGGAAAAGGAAAAGGAAAAGGGAAAGGGAAAGGGAAAGGGAAAGGAAAAGGAAAAGGAAAAGGGAAAGGGAAAGGAAAAGGAAAAGGGATGGAGGGAGGAGAGGCTGCCTCGGGATCATTTGGTGATTGGATAACGAGCCTGGCCCTGGATGTGCCCGGAGATTCTGGATCCAGGGAAAAGCCAACAAAACCCTGCCCGGTGGAAAAGCAGCCCAGGAAATCCCGGCTGGCGTTCCCAGCTGGAATTGGGCTCGTTAATTGTGGGTTCTTGCAGTGGGAGCAATTAAAGGCGCTGTTAATGGAGGGCTGGAATTAATCATGGAATGGTTTGGTTGGAAAGGATCCTAAAGCTCATCCCATGGGATACCTCCCATGATCCCAGGGTGTTCCAAGCCCCATCCAACCCGGCCGAAATCTTGGAAAAGCCTCCGCGGCTCCCTCCGTCCTCTCTGGGAGCTTTTCCTGCCATCCACACTCCTTGTGGGGTGAAATCCCTGAAATCCCTGCTCCCAAATCCCCACCCCTGTTCCCAAATCCCAAATCTCCATCCCTGTTCCCAAATCCCCAACCCTGTTTCTAAATCCCCATCACAATCCCTGTTTCTAAATCCCCATCCCTGTCCCCAAATCCCCATCGACATTCCCAAATCCTCATCCCTGTTCCCACAACCCCATCCCTGTTCCCAAATCCCCATCCCTGTTCCCAAATTTTCATCAATGTACCCAAATCCCTGTTCCCTGTTCCCAAATCCCCATCCCCTGTTCCCAAATCCCAAATCCCCATTCCTGTTCCCAAATCCTCATCCCCATTCCCAAATCCCCACCCCATTCCCACATCCCTATCCCCGTTCCCTGTTCCCAAATTTCCATCCCTGTTCCCAAAACTCCATCCCCTGTTCCCAAATCCCAAATCCCCATCCCCGTTCCCAAATCCCCACTCCTGTTCCCAAATTCCCATCCCTGTTCCCAAATCCCACCCCTTTTCCCACATCCCTATCCCCGTTCCCTGTTCCCAAATTTCCATCAATATTCCCAAATCCCCATCCCTGTTCCCAAATCCCTGTTCCCAAATCCCCGTTCCCAAATCCCCATCCCCTGTTCCCAAATCCCCACCCCTGTTCCCAAATCCCCGTTCCCAAATCCCCATCCCAATCCCTGTTCCCAAATCCCCATCCCATGTTCCCAAATTCTCATTCCCATCCTCATTCCCCATCCCTGTTCCCACATCCTCGTTCTCAAATCTCAAATCCCCATCCCTGTTTCCAAATTCCCATCTCTGTTCCCAAATTCCCATCCCTGTTCCCACATCTCCCATCCATGTTCCTAAATCCCCACCCCTGTTCCCAAATCCCAAATCCCCATCCCTGTTCCCAAATCCCAAATCCCCATCCCTGTTCCCAAGTCCCCATTCCCAAAACCCCATCCCAATCCCTGTTCCCAAATCTCCATCCCTTTTCCCAAATCCCAAATCCCCATCCCTGTTCCCAGTCCCCATCCCCTGTTCCCAAATTCCCATCCCTGTTCCCAAATCCCCATCCCTGTTCCCAAATTTCCATCAATGTTCCCAAATCCCCATCCCTGCTCCCAAATCCCCATCCATAATCCATTTTTTCACCCTGGAAAGGAAAATAAAAAAATCCTTGGAAAATCCCGGCAAACCTTCAGTGCCAGGCAGGAAAGGGGGGAAAATCAAAAAACCGGTTTATCCCTGGAAATCCAAGGAAAAAAATCCCACCCTGGGCTGCCCTGAAACCACCCGGAAAATCCCAAAAAAAATCCTGGAAAGGCACCAAACCCCATGTGGGGGAATGAAACATTCCCTGAGCTCTTCCAGCCTTTTCCAGCTTTGGAATCCGATCCCAGCAGGAAAAGCAGGAGCAGCTCCAAGACTCAGATCCTTGGGAGAAAAACTGATTTTTCCATTGGGATGCAGAAAATCAGGGAAAAATTCCCAGAATCTGAGTCAGGATCCAGGCTCCCTTCACAAATTCCTGGATTTTTTTCTGTCTGGGCTGCCCACGTGGCCAGAAAGGTGCAAAAATCCCTTTGGAAAAGGGGCAGGAATTGCAAAAGAAGGGAAGAAATAAAAACATTCCAGGAAAATTTGGAGGATTTCGGATTATTTTTCCCTCTTCCATCACTTTTTTCCTCCTCTTCCTTTGGAGGGAAAGCAGCAAATTCCAAGTTTAATTCCAAGCTCAATTCCAAGTTTAATCCCATATTTAAACCCAAATTTAATCCCACATTAAATTCCAAGTTTAATTCCAAGTTTAATCCCATATTTAAACCCAAATTTAATCCCATATTTAAACCCAAATTTAATCCCAAATTAAATTCCAAGTTTAATTCCAAGTTTAATTCCAAGTTTAATTCCAAGTTCAATTCCAAGTTTAATTCCAAGTTTAATTCCAAGTTTAATTCCAAGTTTATTTCGAAATTTAATCCCATATTTAAACCCAAATTTAATCCCATATTTAAACCCAAATTTAATCCCAAATTAAATTCCAAGTTTAATTCCAAGTTTAATTCCAAGTTTAATTCAAAGTTTAATTCCAAGTTTATTTCCAAATTTAATCCCATATTTAACCCCAAATTTAATCCCATATTTAACCCCAAATTTAATCCCAAATTTAATCCCAAATTTAATTCCAAATTTAATTCCATGCCCAGGAGCTGCTGCTGGATTTGGATTTTTGGGTTTGGCCCAAATGATTTTTGGGAATTTTCCAAACAGCCCCAAAATCCAGTTCATCCCAAGGAACTTTCCTGACATTCCATTGGCATCCAAAACTCCAGGCTTTAATTAATGGAATAATTAATTTAATTTAATTAATTGAGCTAATTTAATTAATTCCCAGGAAGATGAAACACGGAGAGCTTGGTGGAAATCCAGGGATGCAAATCCCATCGGAAAAGGGGAAAAAAAAGTGCAAAAAAGGCAAAATAATTATTCAAAATTTTGTGTTCCCAGCTCTCCTCTCCCCATTGGATGGAGTTTTCCAATATTTGGGAAAACTTTATGGATTTGAGCTGTTGGAAGGAGTAAAAATCCCATAAAATTCCCTAAATCCGCCTCGAGGCATTGCTGCAGGATTTTAGGGAAATTCTCCTCCTTCCACAGCCTGGAAAATGAAAATTGAGCCCTGAAAATTGGGGAAAAAAGGGAAAAAAACCAAGCAGAAAAATCATTTTTTCCCCTCAATGCATCCATGTCCGATTCCCCCATGGAATTCTGGCTCTGGAAGCGCCAAATGGGATCCCCTGGGCCGGGAAAAACTTCTGGGATTTGGGAATTTTTTTGTGTTTTTGAAGTTCCTGGGCTGGAATGACCCCAAATCCCTGATTTTCCCCGGCTCGTGGAAATGGAAATTTAATGAGCAAATGATTCACTCCGGGAAATTCAGTGTGTGGGATTGCTCCTCACTTCCTGCATTTTTCATAAATCCCGGATTTTTCCAGGGAAATTTTTGGGAAGTTTGAGGCCTCCGGATCCTGGGGGAGCCCTCAGATGTCCCTTCCCGAGGGATATTTTGATGGAATTTTGGAATTTGATGGGATTTTCCCCTTGGAAACACAATTTTCCTGCAGCAAATTCTCCTCTCAGAGTGAGGAATTCCAAATTTCGGAAGCCAAAAAAAATCGGATTTGCTTTTCAAGGGATAAACCTTGAAATTCCTTCTTTTTGCTGCTTTTTCCTATTTTTCCTTAATAACACCACCGTGAAAATTCCCATGTGTGAAACATGGAAAATTCCATGTCTGGAATATGGATTTGCCTCCTCCAAGGATATTTTTCCCTTTCCAACAAAGATTTTGTGGGAAAAATCAATTTGTGGTGGAATAAAACTCAGGAAAACGGCCCAGGATGGGATCCAGAAATGGGGAAATCTCTTAATCCCTTATCCTGATTGTTTTCCTTGGAAAAATCCCTCAGGTGGATTTTCCCACCCAGCTCCTCGTGTTGGAGTCACCTGGGAGGTTTTGCTCCCAGAAACAGCTCCAAAATTCCCAATATTTGGAGAAAAAAATTCCCAATATTTGGAGAAAAAATTCCCATATTTGGAGAAAAAAATTCCCATATTTGGAGAAAAAAATTCCCAATATTTGGAGAAAAAATTCCCATATTTGGAGAAAAAAATTCCCAATATTTGGAGGAAAAATTCCCATATTTGGAGAAAAAAATTCCCAATATTTGGAGAAAAAATTCCCATATTTGGAGAAAAAAAATTCCCAATATTTGGAGAAAAAATTCCCATATTTGGAGAAAAAAATTCCCAATATTTGGAGAAAAAATTCCCATATTTGGAGAAAAAAATTCCCATATTTGGAGAAAAAAAATCCCAATATTTGGAGAAAAAATTCCCAATATTTGGAGGAAAAATTCCCATATTTGGAGAAAAAATTCCCATATTTGGAGAAAAAAATTCCCAATATTTGGAGAAAAAAATTCCCAATATTTGGAGAAAAAATTCCCAATATTTGGAGAAAAAAATTCCCATATTTGGAGAAAAAAATTCCCAATATTTGGAGGAAGAAATTCCCATATTTGGAGAAAAAATTCCCATATTTGGAGAAAAAAAATCCCAATATTTGGAGAAAAATTCCCAATATTTGGAGAAAAAAATTCCCAATATTTGAAGAAAAAATTCCCAATATTTGGAGAAAAAATTCCCAATATTTGGAGAAAAAAATTCCCATATTTGGAGAAAAAAATTCCCAATATTTGGAGGAAAAAATTCCCAATATTTGGAAAAAAAAATTCCCAATATTTGGAGAAAAAAATTCCCATATTTGGAGAAAAAATTCCCATATTTGGAGAAAAAAATTCCCAATATTTGGAGAAAAAAATTCCCAATATTTGGAGAAAAAATTCCCAATATTTGGAGAAAAAAATTCCCATATTTGGAGAAAAAAATTCCCATATTTGGAGAAAAAAAATTCCCAATATTTGGAGAAAAAATTCCCAATATTTGGAGAAAAAATTCCCATATTTGGAGAAAAAAAATTCCCAATATTTGGAGAAAAAAATTCCCAATATTTGGAGGAAAAAATTCCCAATATTTGGAGAAAAAATTCCCATATTTGGAGAAAAAAATTCCCAATATTTGGAGAAAAAATTCCCAATATTTGGAGAAAAATTTCCCATATTTGGAGAAAAAATTCCCAATATTTGGAGAAAAAATTCCCATATTTGGAGAAAAAAATTCCCAATATTTGGAGAAAAAAATTCCCATATTTGGAGAAAAAAATTCCCATATTTGGAGAAAAAAAATTCCCAATATTTGGAGAAAAAAATTCCCAATATTTGGAGAAAAAAATTCCCATATTTGGAGAAAAAAATTCCCAATATTTGGAGAAAAAATTCCCATATTTGGAGAAAAAATTCCCATATTTGGAGAAAAAAATTCCCAATAATTGGAGAAAAAAATTCCCATATTTGGAGGAAAAAATTCCCAATATTTGCAGAAAAAAATCACATATTTGGAGAAAAAATTCCCATATTTGGAGAAAAAAAAATCCCAATATTTGGAGAAAAAAATTCCCATATTTGGAGAAAAAATTCCCAATATTTGGAGAAAAAATTCCCATATTTGGAGAAAAAAATTCCCATATTTGGAGAAAAAATTCCCATATTTGGAGAAAAAAATCCCATATCTGGAGAAAAAATTCCCATATTTGGAGGAAAAAATTCCCAATATTTGGAGAAAAAAATTCCCAATATTTGGAGAAAAAAATTCCCATATTTGGAGAAAAAATTCCCAATATTTGGAGAAAAAATTCCCAATATTTGGAGGAAAAAATTCCCAATATTTGAAGAAAAAATTCCCAATATTTGGAGAAAAAATTCCCAATATTCGGAGAAAAAATTCCCAATATTTGGAGAAAAAAATTCCCAATATTTGGAGAAAAAAATTCCCATATTTGGAGAAAAAATTCCCATATTTGGAGAAAAAATTCCCAATATTTGGAGGAAAAATTCCCATATTTGGAGAAAAAATTCCCAATATTTGGAGAAAAAAATTCCCATATTTGGAGAAAAAAATTCCCAATATTTGGAGAATAAATTCCCAATATTTGGAGAAAAAAATCCCAATATTTGGAGAAAAAAATTCCCATATTTGGAGAAAAAAATTCCCAATATTTGGAGGAAAAAATTCCCATATTTGGAGAAAAAATTCCCAATATTTGGAGAAAAAAAATTCCCAATATTTGGAGAAAAAAATTCCCAATATTTGGAGAAAAAAATTCCCAATATTTGGAGAAAAAATTCCCATATTTGGAGAAAAAATTCCCATATTTGGAGAAAAAAATTCCCAATATTTGGAGAAAAAATTCCCATATTTGGAGAAAAAATTCCCAATATTTGGAGAAAAAATTCCCATATTTGGAGAAAAAAATTCCCAATATTTGGAGAAAAAAATTCCCAATATTTGGAGAAAAAATTCCCAATATTTGGAGAAAAAAATTCCCAATATTTGGAGAAAAAATTCCCAATATTTGGAGAAAAAATTCCCATATTTGGAGAAAAAAATTCCCAATATTTGGAGAAAAAATTCCCATATTTGGAGAAAAAAATTCCCAATATTTGGAGGAAAAAATTCCCAATATTTGGAGAAAAAATTCCCATATTTGGAGAAAAAAATTCCCAATATTTGGAGAAAAAATTCCCATATTTGGAGAAAAAATTCCCATATTTGGAGAAAAAAAATTCCCATATTTGGAGAAAAAATTCCCAATATTTGGAGGAAAAAATTCCCATATTTGGAGAAAAAAATTCCCAATATTTGGAGAAAAAATTCCCAATATTTGGAGAAAAAAATTCCCAATATTTGGAGGAAAAAATTCCCATATTTGGAGAAAAAAATTCCCAATATTTGGAGAAAAAATTCCCAATATTTGGAGAAAAAAATTCCCAGTATTTGGAGAAAAAAATTCCCATATTTGGAGAAAAAATTCCCATATTTGGAGAAAAAAATTCCCATATTTGGAGAAAAAAATTCCCAATATTTGGAGAAAAAAATTCCCATATCTGGAGAAAAAATTCCCATATTTGGAGGAAAAAATTCCCAATATTTGGAGAAAAAAATTCCCATATTTGGAGAAAAAATTCCCATATTTGGAGAAAAAAATTCCCAATATTTGGAGAAAAAAATTCCCATATTTGGAGAAAAAAATTCCCAATATTTGGAGAAAAAATTCCCATATTTGGAGAAAAAAATTCCCAATATTTGGAGAAAAAATTCCCAATATTTGGAGAAAAAAATTCCCAATATTTGGAGAAAAAATTCCCATATTTGGAGAAAAAATTCCCAATATTTGGAGAAAAAAATTCCCAATATTTGGAGAAAAAAAATCCCAATATTTGGAGGAAAAAATTCCCTTCCAGGCCTCAGGGATGGAGGGAAAGCCAAACCTCATTCCAGGAGGTGGGAGCTCCGAGCTGAGGTTGGAAAAAAGAAGGAATTGCTGGGGAGGAGGATCCTGACGGGGCAGAATTCCCAAGGTTTGGGGCAAAGGGAAGCTCCCACCATTCCCAGCTCAGATCCGGGATCCTCATCCAGGAATTCCCACAATTCTGGGAATTTTTCCTTCTCTCCAGGCCGGGATTGGGAACATCTCCCCACCCTAAATCAGAGCCCATCCCGGGTCCCTGCTGGCTCCAGGGTTTCTCCAGGGATTTTCCCTGTTTTTAGCGGGATTTGTCTCATTCCCAGGGATATCTGCTCCCCTCCAGCTCGGCAAGGGCTTTTCCAAGGAAGTTCCAGAAAGGAATTTTGGATCATTTGGTGCTGGAGCCTCCAGGAGAATCCAGCCCAGCCACAAATCCATGGTGGGGCCCTTTGGAGGGACCTGGGATCTTCATTGGATCGTATGGAAAAATCCCTGTTCCCAAATCTCCATCCCCGTTCCCAAATCCTCATCCCTGTTCCCAAATCTCCATCCCCATTCCCAAATCCCCATCCCCATTCCCAAATCCCCATCCCTGTTCCCAAATCTCCATCCCTGTTCCCCAACCTCCATCCTCATCCCTGTTCCCAAACTTCCATCCCCATTCCCAAATTCCCATCCCCTGTTCCCAAATCCTCATCCCTGTTCCCAAATCTCCATTCCTGTTCCCAAATCCTCATCCCTGTTCCCAAATCTCCATCCCCATTCCCAAATCTCCATCCTTGGTCCCAAATCTCCATCCTTGTTCCCGTTCCCAAATCCCCATACCCATTCCTAAATCCCAATCCCTGTTCCCAAATCTCCATCCCTGGTCCCAAATCCCAAATCCCCATCCTTGTTCCCAAATTTCCATCCCCGTTCCCAAATCTCCATCCCTGTTCCCAAATCTCCATCCCTGTTCCCAAGTCCCCATCCCTGTTCCCAAATCTCCATCCCTGTTCCCAAATCCCTGTCCTTGTTCCCAAATCTCCATCCCCGTTCCCAAATCCCCATTCCCAAATCCCCATCCCCATCCTTGTTCCTAAATCCCCATCCCCATTCCCAAATCCCAATCCCTGTTCCCAAATCTCCATCCCTGGTCCCAAATCCCAAATCCTCATCCTTGTTCCCAAACTTCCATCCCCGTTCCCAAATCCTCATCCTTGTTCCCAAATCCCCGTTCCCAACTCTCCATCCCCATTCCCAAATCCCCATCCTTGTTCCCAATCCTCATCCCTGTTCCCAAATCCTCATCCCTGTTCCCAAACTTCCATCCCCATTCCCAAATCCCTGTCCTCATTCCCAAATCTCCATCCCTGTTCCCAAATCTCCATCCCTGTTCCCAAATCCTCATCCCTGTTCCCAAATCCCAAATCCCCATCCCTGTTCCCAAATCCCAAATCCCTAACCCTGTTCCCAAATCCCCATCCCAATCCCGGTTCCCAAATCTCCACCCCCATTCCCAAATCTCCATCCTTGGTCCCAAATCCCCATCCCTGTTCCCAAATCCCAAATCCCTAACCCTGTTCCCAAATCCCCATCCCAATCCCCGTTCCCAAATCCCCGTCCCCGTTCCCAAATCTCCATCCCTGTTCCCATTCCCAAATCCCCATCCCCGTTCCCAAATCCCCATTCCCAAATCCCCATCCACATTCCCAAATCCTCATCCCCATCCCCATTCCCAAATCTCCATCCTCATTCCCAAATCCTCATTCCCATTCCCAAATCCCCATTCCCAAATCCCCATCCCAATCCTCTTCTGCTCCCAAACCTTGGGGGATTCCAGGAATTTCCCCTCTGGGCTCACTGGGACCAGTCTGGTGCTGGGAGCCCAAACTGGGAATTCTCCCCACCTGCTGCTGCTTTGGGATGATCCCAAATCCCAGTTAATCCTGCTGGACTTTTAGGGAATTTCAGCTTTTCCCCCTCATCCCACCCCTCATCCTTCCCATCCCCTCCCACCAAACAAATCCTGGAAGATCTTTCCCAAAATTCCCATTTTCCAAAGGCTTTCCCTGCATGAGTGGGAAGACAAAAATCCCCTGGAAATGGGAAAAACAGGGAAAACCCTTCCAAATCCCCACATTTTTTTGGGATAACCTCAATCCACGGCATCCTCGGAGCCGGAAAAACCTTGGGAATGAAACCATCCCTGCCCCAAAGCCCCGGGGCCAAAGGTGATCCCACAAATCCCAGCAGTGACGCCAGCCCCGCTTTGGGATGACTCTTCCCAGATTTTGGGATTTGACGTCGTTCCCCCCCCCCCCCCCCCCCCCACGCAATTCCCGGTTTTTCCTGCGGATCGGGAGCGGCTCCGTGACGTCACCGCCTCGCTCTGACCTCATTGGAATGAAATCATTCCCAAGCCAGGCTGGAATCACGACTCCAACCCCGTGATCCCTGGGAGTTTTATAAATACACCAGGGAAGGGGGAAATTTCCAGAGAGAGGGGGAAAATTTTCCCAATCCCTGGGAAAAAAAAAATAAAAAATAAAAAATAAAAAATAAAAAATAAAAAATAAAAATCCGGGAGGAGAAGTTCGGGAAAGGCTCCGGATGCCTCTTTGCTGGGAGTGATCCCACGGCAAATCCTTCCCATCCCGAGCATCCGAGCATCCAGGAGAAGCAGGTGAGTGCCTGGGATTCATTCATTCCCCCATTTGCAGAAATTTTAAATATTTCAGTGTTTTCCTTGGAAAATCAGATTCCAGGGTTTTTCCTTTTTTAGCCACCGAGAGACTTTTCCACCTCCAGATCCCATCCTGGGCTGTTTTCCTGAGTTTTATTCCCTTACAAATCGATTTTTCCCACAAAATCTTTGTTGGGAAGGGGAAAATGTCCTTATAGGAGTTAAATCCATGCTCCAGACGTGGAATTTTCCAGGGTTTTTTTTGGGGGGAAAAAAAGAAATAGGCAAGGTAGGGAAAAGCAATCCAAGATATTTTGATATCCAGGGATTCGTCATTCCCCTCGCCCTCCCTCCTAGGAAAAATATTTTTTTTATTATTATTATTCCAGCGATTTTGGGAGGCAGATTGGAATAGGCAGCATGGGAAGGAATGGGAAATTTTGGGAAAAAGCAAAATTAGGGAGATAAATCCCTGCAGGGATGGGGAGGAGAAGGAGGCACAGCCACCCCAAAATCCCACCGATCCCAGCGGGAATTTGGGAATCAGCCCCGGGAAAAGCCCCGGGAGAGCGGGGGCAGCGCCAGGCTGGAGTTTCGGGAGTCTCCAGGTGCCATTCCCAGATTTATCCCGGACTTACCTGGGAAAATCCCGCTCCATCCCGGTCCCCATCCGCAGGGAGAGGCGGCGATCCCGCTGTTCCCGGCTGGAATAACGAGGGAAATGAGGGAAACGAGGGAAATGAGGGAAATGAGGGAATTTTCTCCCTCCCAGCCGAGCTGCCGGAGGTTTCTCAGGCTCGGCAGCATCCCAATAAAATTCCTGGAAAACGCTCCCGGCTCTCCCAGCAATTCCCAGCGGGAGGAGCGGCTCCAGCAGCGCGGGTTTAATTCCCATTTCCTCGCATCCTCCTTTTCCTGCTCTATTTTTTATCAAAGAGAAAACCCCAATTCCAATTTTCCAGCTCCATAAAAACTTCCTGGATCGGAGGGACACAACCCCTTCCCCACCCCTATCCAAAATAACCCCAAATCCCAACAAAAATCAGATTTTCCTTGTTATTTTTTCCTCATCCCTGCTCCTTTTCCAGGATATCCATCCCGGCGAGGAGCAGGAATGGGTGGGGATGGCTCCAGCCGCGTTTTCCCCTTGTTCCGCCTTTCCCTTTTTCCCAGCTGAGATTCCCGGAGTTTTGTTGAGTGGGAAAAGCTGGAAAAAAAATCCCAGGAAAAGGGGTTGGGTTCAGTCCGTGGTGAGAGGGATGAGATTCCAAGCGGGGCAGGAGCATCCCGGGGGACATTCCCATTCCCCATCCAGGATTTGGGGTGGGAAAATCCCTGAATTCCCGGAATTCCTTGAATTCCCATCCTGCAGGAGCTCAGGGTGGAGGGAGGTGAAACACGGCTGGGGAAAAAAAAAAAGGGAATTTTGGGATGGGAGGAATCTTCATCCCATTCAGGATCGCAGGCTTGGATCACATGGAAAAACCCCGGTTCCCAAATCTCCCATGCACCCTGATTTTCTTTTCCAAGAAAATATTAAATCCTAGGATATGGTCGTGTTTAAATGTGGGATTTGGGGCTGGAGAAAAGGAGAATTTGGGGTTCAGAATGATCCCGGGTGGGGGTTGAGAGCCTGGGAAGGGTTTTTGTCCCTCGATCCTGCAGGAAAAATTTCCCTGGATCATTCCATGGCTGCTCCTCTTCCTCTTCCTCTCCCGTCCAGATCCAGGGAAAGGTGGAGGGAGTTTTGGAGGATTTGGGAATTTTGGATTTGGGGGTGAAATGGGAGGCAAAGGAGTGGAAATGGAGCAGATCCCTGAAATCCTGAGGGAGGGTTGGCACGGAAAAAATCTCACCTTGGGAAGGAGGGAAAGGGGAGAATTCCGGGAATGAACCTCCCAAATCCACAAATCCATGGACAATCCACCTTGGGAAGGAGGGAAAGGGAAGAGTTCCGGGAATGAACCTCCCAAATCCCTCCCCTTTTCCATGGAGAGCAAAGAGCAGAGTTAAAGGGAATAAACCTGCCCAAAATTCCCACTCCAAGGAATGGCAAAAGGCAAATTTTAAGGGGAAAGAACTTCCCAAAATTCCCTTTCCAAAGCATGGAAAAGGGAAGTATTGAGGGGATAAGACCTGCCCAAAATTCCCTCTCCAAGGAATGGGAAAAGGCAGAATTTAGAGGATAAAACTTCCCAAAATTCCCTCTCCAAGAAATGGAAAAGGAAAGAGTTTATGGGATAAAACTTCCCAAATCTCTCCCTCCATAGGCAAGAAAGGGCAGAATTAAAGGGAATAAACCTGCCCAAAATTCCCACTCCAAGGGATAGCAAAAGGCAGAATTTTAGGGATAAAAAAATTCCCAAATGTCCCTCTCCAAGAGACAGCAAAGGGCGAAGTTAAGGGGAAAAGACCTTCCCAAAATTCCCTCTCCAAGGAATGGCAACAGGCAGAATTTAGAGGATAAAACTTCCCAAAATTCCAACTCCAAGGAATGGGAAAAGGCAGACCAAAGAGAAATAAACCTGCCCAAAATTCCCACTCTGAGGAACAGCAAAGGAAAAATTTAAGGAGAAAAGACCTTCCCAAAATTCCCTCTCCAAGGGGGCAAAGGGCAGAATTTAGAGGATAAAAATTCCCAAAATTCCAACTCCAAGGAATGGCAAAAGGCAGAATTTAGAGGATAAAAATTCCTAAATCTCTCCCTCCATAGGCAATAAATTAAGGGAATAAACCTGCCCAAAATTCCCACTCTGAGGAACCAAAAATGGCAAATTTAAGGGGAAAAGAACGTGTCCAAAATTCCCTCTCCAAGGGATGGAAAAGGGAAGTATTGAGGGAATAAACCCGCCCAAAATTCCCCCTTCCAAGGAATGGCAACAGGCAGAATTTAGAGGATAAATCTTCCCAAAATTCCCTCTCCAAGAAATGGAAAAGGAAAGAGTTTATGGGATAAAACTTCCCAAATCTCTCCCTCCATGGACAATAAAGGGCAGAATTTAAGGGAATAAACCTGCCCAAAATTCCCACTCTGAGGAATGGCAAAAGGCAGAATTTTAGGGATAAAAAAATTCCCAAATGTCCCTCTCCAAGAGACAGTAAAGGGTGAAGTTAAGGGGAAAAGACCTTCCCAAAATTCCCTCTCCAAGGAATGGCAACAGGCAGAATTTAGAGGATAAAACTTCCCAAAATTCCCACTCCAAGGAATATCAAGGGGAAGACCAAAGAGAAATAAACCTGCCCAAAATTCCCACTCTGAGGAACAGCAAAAGGCAAATTTAAGGGGAAAGACCTTCCCAAAATTCCCTCTCCAATGAATGGAAAAGGGAAGAGTTAAAGGGATAAACCTGCCCAAAATTCCCTCTCCAAGGAATGGAAAAGGCAGAATTTAGAGGATAAAAATTCCCAAATCTCTCCCTCCATAGGCAATAAATTAAGGGAATAAACCTGCCCAAAATTCCCACTCTGAGGAACCAAAAATGGCAAATTTAAAGGAAAAAGAACCTGCTGAAAATTCCCTCTTCAAGGGATGGAAAAGGAAAAGTATTGAGGGAATAAACCCGCCCAAAATTTCCAATCTGAGGAACAGCAGATGGAAAATTTAAGGGGAAAGACCTTCCCAAAATTCCCTCTCCAAGAAATGGAAAAGGGAAGAGTTTATGGGATAAAACTTCCCAAATCTCTCCCTCCATAGGCAAGAAAGGGCAGAATTAAGGGAATAAACCTGCCCAAAATTCCCACTCTGAGGAATGGCAAAAGGCAGAATTTTAGGGATAAAAAAATCCCCAAATGTCCCTCTCCAAGAGACAGTAAAGGGAAAAGTTAAGGGGAAAAGATCTTCCCAAAATTCCAACTCCAAGGAATGGGAAAAGGCAGAATTTAGAGGATAAAACTTCCCAAAATTCCAACTCCAAGGAATAGCAAGGGGAAGACCAAAGAGAAATAAACCTGTCCAAAATTTCCAATCTGAGGAACAGCAAAGGGAAAATTTAAGGGGAAAAGACCTTCCCAAAATTCCCTCTCCAAGAAATGGAAAAGGAAAGAGTTTATGGGATAAAACTTCCCAAATCTCTCCCTCCATAGGCAAGAAAGGGCAGAATTAAAGGGAATAAACCTGCCCAAAATTCCCACTCCAAGGGATAGCAAAAGGCAGAATTTTAGGGATAAAAAAATTCCCAAATGTCCCTCTCCAAGAGACAGCAAAGGGCAAAGTTAAGGGGAAAAGACCTTCCCAAAATTCCCTCTCCAAGGAATGGCAACAGGCAGAATTTAGGGGATAAAAATTCCCAAAATTCCAACTCCAAGGAATGGGAAAAGGCAGAATTTAGGGGATGAAACTTCCCATATTTCCTCCTCCCTGGACAATAAAGGACAGAATTTTAAAAGGAATAAACCTGCCCAAAATTCCCACTCTGAGGAACAGCAAAAGGCAAATTTAAGGGGAAAGATCTTCCCAAAATTCCCTCTCCAAAGAATGGCAACAGGCAGAATTTAGAGGATAAAAATTCCCAAAATTCCAACTCCAAGGAATAGCAAGGGGAAGACCAAAGAGAAATAAACCTGCCCAAAATTCCCACTCTGAGGAACAGCAAAGGAAAAATTTAAGGGGAAAGACCTTCCCAAAATTCCCTCTCCAAGAAATGGAAACGGGAAGAGTTAAAGGGATAAAACTTCCCAAATCTCTCCCTCCATAGGCAAGAAAGGGCAGAATTAAAGGGAATAAACCTGCCCAAAATTCCCACTCTGAGGAAATGCAAAGGGCAAATTTAAGGAGAAAGAACTTCCCAAAATTCCCTCTGCGAGGAATGGCAAAGGGCAGAATTTAGGGGATAAAACTTCCCAAATCTCTCCCCCTATGGACAATAAATGGCAGAATTAAAGGAATAAACCTGCCCAAAATTCCCACTCTGAGGAACATCAAACGGCAAATTTAAAGGAAAAAGAACCTGTCCAAAATTCCCTCTCCAAGGAAGGGCAAAAGGCAGAATTTTAGGGATAAAAAAATTCCCAAATGTCCCTCTCCGAGAGACAGCAAAGGGCGAAGTTAAAGGGAAAAGACCTTCCCAAAATTCCCTCTCCAAGGAATGGCAACAGGCAGAATTTAGAGGATAAAACTTCCCAAAATTCCAACTCCAAAGAATGGGAAAAGGCAGAATTTAGAGGATAAATCTTCCCAAAATTCCCACTCCAAGGAACAGCAAGGGGAAGACCAAAGAGAAATAAACCTGCCCAAAATTCCCACTCTGAGGAACAGCAAAGGGCAAATTTAAGGGGAAAGACCTTCCCAAAATTCCCTCTCCAAGGAATGGCAACAGGCAGAATTTAGAGGATAAAACTTCCCAAAATTCCCTCTCCAAGGAATGGCAACAGGCAGAATTTAGAGGATAAAACTTCCCAAAATTCCAACTCCAAGGAATGGCAACAGGCAGAATTTAGAGGATAAAAATTCCCAAATCTCTCCCTCCATAGGCAATAAATTAAGGGAATAAACCTGCCCAAAATTCCCACTCTGAGGAACAGAAAATGGCAAATTTAAAGGAAAAAGAACCTGTCCAAAATTCCCTCTTCAAGGGATGGAAAAGGAAAGTATTGAGGGAATAAACCCGCCCAAAATTCCAACTCTGAGGAACAGCAAAGAGCAAATTTACGGAGAAAAGACCTTCCCAAAATTCCCTCTGCGAGGAATGGCAAGGGGCAGAATTTAGGGGATAAAACTTCCCAAATCTCTCCCCCTATGGACAATAAATGGCAGAATTAAGGGAATAAACCTGCCCAAAATTCCCACTCCAAGGAAGGGCAAAAGGCAGAATTTTAGGGATAAAAAAATTCCCAAATGTCCCTCTCCAAGAGACCGCAAAGGGCAAAGTTAAGGGGAAAAGATCTTCCCAAAATTCCCTCTCCAAGGAATGGCAACAGGCAGAATTTAGAGGATAAAACTTCCCAAAATTCCAACTCCAAGGAACAGCAAGGGGAAGACCAAAGAGAAATAAACCTGCCCAAAATTCCCACTCTGAGGAACAGCAAAGGACAAATTTAAGGAGAAAAGACCTTCCCAAAATTCCCTTTCCAAGGGATGCAAAAGGGAAGAGTTAAAGGGATAAACCTGCCCAAAATTCCAACTCCAAAGAATGGGCAAAGGCAGAATTTAGAGGATAAATCTTCCCAAAATTCCCTCTCCAAGAAATGGAAAAGGAAAGAGTTTATGGGATAAAACTTCCCAAATCTCTCCCTCCGTGGACAATAAAGGGCAGAAGTAAAGGGAATAAACCTGCCCAAAATTCCCACTCTGAGGAACAGCAAAGGAAAAATTTAAGGGGAAAGAACTTCCCAAAATTCCCTCTCCAAGGGGGCAAAGGGCAGAATTTAGAGGATAAAAATTCCCAAATCTCTCCCTCCATAGGCAATAAATTAAGGGAATAAACCTGCCCAAAATTCCCACTCTGAGGAACAGCAAAAGGCAAATTTAAAGGGAAAGAACTTTCCAAAATTCCCTTTCCAAGGCATGGAAAAGGGAAGTATTGAGGGGATAAGACCTGCCCAAAATTCCCTCTCCAAGGAATGGCAACAGGCAGAATTTAGAGGATAAATCTTCCCAAAATTCCCTCTCCAAGAAATGGAAACGGGAAGAGTTTATGGGATAAAACTTCCCAAATCTCTCCCTCCGTGGACAAGAAAGGGCAGAATTTAAAGGGAATAAACCTGCCCAAAATTCCCACTCTGAGGAATGGCAAAGGAAAAATTTAAGGAGAAAAGACCTTCCCAAAATTCCCTCTCCAAGGGGGAAAAGGGCAGAATTTAGAGGATAAAAATTCCCAAAATTCCAACTCCAAGGAATGGGAAAAGGCAGAATTTAGAGGATAAAACTTCCCAAATCTCTCCCTCCATAGGCAATAAATTAAGGGAATAAACCCGCCCAAAATTCCAACTCTGAGGAACACCAAAGAGCAAATTTAAGGAGAAAAGACTTCCCAAAATTCCCTCTCCGAGGAATGGCGAGGGGCAGAATTTATGGGATAAAACTTCCCAAAATTCCCCCTCCAAGGACAGGGAAGGGCAATTTTGGGGATCGTGGCTGAGCAGGTGACAGATCCCAGATCCTGGATGGAATTTGGATGGATCTGAGGAACATCCCCCATTCCCAGGGGCATTCCCAGCATTCCCAGCTCCGGGGATGGAATCCGCCGCTCCAAACCCCAAAACCGGGGATGGAATTCCAGCCCCGCCACCCCTGGGATGGAATTCCGGCCGGGAATTGCCGTGCGAGCCGCTGGCCACAAGATGGGGCCCGAAGATTGGGAATGCCAGCAGCATTCCCGGTTTTTTGGGAATGCCAGAAGGATTCCAGGGGTTTGGGAATGCCAGAAGGATTTCAGAGTTTTGGGAATGTCGGCTAGGATTCCAGGGATTTGGGAATTCCAGCAGGATTTCAGAGTTTTGGGAATGCCGGCAGGATTCCAGGGGTTTGGGAATGCCCAAAGGATTCCAGAGTTTTGGGAATTACAGCAGGGTTTTAGGAATTCCAGCAGGATTCCAGGGTTTGGGAATTCCAGCAGGATTCCAGGGTTTGGGAATTCCAGCAGGGTTTCAGAGTTTTGGGAATGTCGGCCAGGATTCCAGGGTTTGGGAATTCCAGCAGGATTCCATGATTTTGGGAATGCCAGAAGTACTCCAGGGTTTTGGGGATGCCAGAAGGATTTCAGGTTTTTGGGAATTCCAGCTGGATTCCAGGATTTTGGGAATGCTAGCAGGGTTCCAGGGGTTTGGGAATGCCCAAAGGATTCCAGCAGGGTTTTGGGAATTCCAGCAGGGTTCCAGGGTTTTTGGGAATGCCAGCAGGATTCCAGGATGTTTGGGAATTCCATCAGGATTCCAGGGGTTTGGGAATTCCAGCAGGATTCCAGGGTTTGGGAATTCTGGGAGTAGTCCAGGGGTTTGGGGAATGCTAGCAGGATTCCAGGGTTTTGGGAATTCCATCAGGATTCCAGGATTTTGGGAATTCCATCAGGATTCCAGGGTTTGGGAATTCCATCAGGATTCCAGGGTTTGGGAATTCCATCAGGATTCCAGGCGCTTGGAGAGCCCGCGTGGCCTCTGGCCACATTTTTCCATCCGGGAATGGACAAAAAGCCCCACGAGAGACCCTCGGTGGAATTTTGGGAGAGGTCCGGTGGGGACAACGGGAGATGGGGATGGTTTGTGGAGCAGGAGAGCTATCCCGGGATTTACAGCCCCCAAAAATGGGCCAAAAAGACCCAAAAAGACCCAAAAAGACCCAAAACCGGCCGTATTCCAAGCGGGAGGCTCCTGGAGATGGAGCAAGCCCGGAGCACACGGGGCCATCACGAGGGATCGGCATTCCCGGATCCCTCTGGGACCGAGGGATCTGGGAATGCTCTTGAGGAACATCTCTGGTGGCTCCGGGGTGAGCAGGGGACCGGGAACGTCACCTCGGTGGCACCAGGGACACTCCAGGAGCTGGGGAGGGATCCGTGGGGCTCCAAACGGGGCCTGCAGCGGCCACGGGGGTGCCGTGGAGGATCCATGGAAGATCCATGAAGGAATGGCCAAATCCTCCTCTCCAAGGAAACTCCATGGAACATCCATGGAAGATCCATGGAGGAAAAGCCAAATCCTCCTCTCTGTGGAAGTTCCATGGAAGCTCCATGAAGGAAAGGCCAAACCCTCAGGTACATGGAAGTTCTGTGGAAGCTCCATGGAAAATCCACTATGAAAAGGCCAAATCCTCCTCCCCATGGAATCTCCATAGAAATTCCATGAAGGAAAGGTCAAATCCTCCCTTCCATGGAAGTTCCATGAAGGAAAGGCCAAATCCTCCTCTCCAAGGAAGCTCCATGGAACATCCATGGAAGCTCCATGGAGGAAAGGCCAAACCCTCACCTCCATGGAAACTCCATGAAGGAAAGGCAAAGTCCTCCTCTCCATGGAAGTTCCACAGAAATTCCATGAAGGAAAGGTCAAATCCTCTCATCCATGGAAGATCCATGGAGGAAAAGCCAAACCCTCACCTCCATGGAAGCTCTGTGGAAGCTCCATGGAAACTCCATGAAGGAAAGACCAAATCCTCCTCCCCATGGAATCTCCATGGAAGTTCCATGAAGGAAAGACCAAACCCTCACCTCCATGGAAACTCTGTGGAAGCTCCATGGAAACTCCATGAAGGAAAGGCCAAATCCTCCTCTCCATGGAATCTCCTTGGAAACTCCATGAAGGAAAGGTCAAATCCTCTCATCCATGGAAACTCCATGAAGGAAAGGCCAAATCCTCCTCTCCAAGGAAGCTCCATGGAACATCCATGGAAGTTCCACCATGAAGGAAAGGCCAAACCCTCACCTCCATGGAAGTTCCGTGGAAGCTCCATGGAAACTCCATGAAGGAAAGGTCAAATCCTCCTCCCCATGGAATCTCCATGGAAGTTCCATGAAGGAAAGGCCAAACCCTCACCTCCATGGAAGCTCTGTGGAAGCTCCATGGAAACTCCATGAAGGAAAGGTCAAATCTTCTCATCCATGGAAGATCCATGGAGGAAAAGCCAAATCCTCACCTCCATGGAAGTTCTGTGGAAGCTCCATGGAAACTCCATGAAGGAAAGGCAAAGTCCTCCTCTCCATGGAAGTTCCACAGAAATTCCATGAAGGAAAGGTCAAATCCTCTCATCCATGGAAACTCCATGAAGGAAAGACCAAATCCTCTCATCCATGGAAACTCCATGAAGGAAAGACCAAATCCTCCTCTCTGTGGAAGTTCCATGGAAGTTCCACGAAGGAAAGACCAAACCCTCACCTCCATGGAAGCTCTGTGGAAGCTCCATGGAAACTCCATGAAGGAAAGGCCAAATCCTCCTCTCCATGGAAGTTCCACAGAAATTCCATGAAGGAAAGGTCAAATCCTCTCATCCATTGAAGCTCCATGGAGGAAAAGCCAAATCCTCCTCTCTATGGAAGCTCCATGGAACATCCATGGAAGTTCCACCATGAAGGAAAGGCCAAACCCTCACCTCCATGGAAGTTCTGTGGAAGCTTCATTGAAACTCCATGAAGGAAAGGCCAAATCCTCCTCTCTGTGGAAGTTCCATGGAAGCTCCATGGAAACTCCATGAAGGAAAGGCCAAGTCCTCCTCTCCATGGAAGTTCCACAGAAATTCCATGAAGGAAAGGTCAAATCCTCTCATCCATGGAAGATCCATGGAGGAAAAGCCAAATCCTCCTCTCCATGGAAGCTCTGTGGAAGCTCCATGGAAACTCCATGAAGGAAAGGCCAAATCCTCTCATCCATGGAAACTCCATGAAGGAAAGACCAAATCCTCCTCCCTGTGGAAGTTCCATGGAAGTTCCATGAAGGAAAGACCAAACCCTCACGTACGTGGAAGTTCTGTGGAAGCTCCATGGAAAATCCACTATGAAAAGGCCAAATCCTCCCCTCCGTGGAAGTTCCATGAAGGAAAGGTCTGATCCTCTCATCCATGGAAGCTCCATGGAAGTTCCATGAAGGAAAGGCCAAGTTCTCCTCTCCATGGAAGCTCCACGGAAGTTCAGTGGAAGCAAAGGCCAAACCCTCACCTCCATGAAAATTCCATGGAAGCTCCAAGGAAGCAAACCTCCTTGGACGTCCCACCTCCCACCAGCACCCCAAAACCAAGGCCTGGGGCTTGCATCCCAAGGAATCTCCTTCCCACCTGCCCCAAATTTGGATGGGACCTGGGAGGTGACTCCAAGAGTGCAGGGAGGGGAGTTCAGGGATGGGGAAGGGATGGGGAGATGGGGAGGAGATGGGGAGGAGATGGGGAGGAGATGGGGAGATGGGGAGGAGATGGGGAGATGGGGAGGAGATGGGGAGATGGGGAGATGAGATGGGGAGATGGGGAGATGGGGAGGAGATGAGGAGATGAGGAGATGGGGAGATGGGGAGATGGGGAGATGGGGAGGAGATGGGGAGATGGGGAGGAGATGGGGAGATGGGGAGATGGGGAGATGAGGAGGACATGGGGAGATGAGGAGATGAGGAGGAGATGAGGAGATGAGGAGGAGATGGGGAGATGAGGAGGAGATGGGGAGATGGGGAGATGAGGAGATGGGGAGGAGATGGGAAGATGGGAAGATGCGGAGATGAGGAGGACATGGGGAGATGAGGATCTCTCTTCCCACGGGAAGCTGACGTCCCTCTCTGCCCTCCCGGCTGTCCCCGGGCCAGGCCAGCGCCATGTCCCACCCCAGGCTGCTGCTGCTCCTCGTCCTGCTGGCAGCCGCCGGCGCCGGCCGCGCCCTCAGCCTGTCCAGCGCCGCCTCCATCCTCAGCTGCCTGCAGGCCGCCCTCTCGGAGCCACGGCGGATCCTTCCCGAGGACAACACCGTCCTGGACAAGCGCGGCTCCGCGTCCCCATCCATGGAGGAGGCGCCCGAGGAGGACACGGAGGAGGAGGAGGAGGAGGAGCTGGGGAAAAGGACATTCCCAGGGGACGGCCACCACAAATACGCGTCCCAGGCGCAGGGCAAGGGCAAGGGCCAGCAGAACCGGGCCAAGAGCGACCGGCGCACCAAGGTGACGCTGTCCCTCGACGTCCCCACCAACATCATGAACATCCTCTTCAACATCGCCAAGGCCAAGAACTTGCGGGCCAAGGCGGCGGCCAACGCGCACCTGATGGCGCAGATCGGCCGCCGGAAGTGACTGGGGGCCACCCGAGGGGACAGATGGCCGGCCGTGACATCGGCCTGGGCTGGTTGTGACCCATCGAGAGACCCCTCATCCGTGTTCCTCCTCCTCCTCCTCCTCCTCCTCCTGCTGCTCTCCCCCGCCGTTCCTTCCGGAGGTTTCCACGCGCAGGGCAGAGGTTCCTGTCCCCAGCAGGGCGCAGGGGACGCGTCACCAGGAAGGTTCCTGATTAAAGCTGCCATCTCTGGAGTTTCCAAGGCTTTGTTGTTGTCCCATCTCCTGCCCCCGCTGCTCCCTTGGGTCCGTAGGGATTCCGGAACCTCCCCCAGTTTGGTGTCCCTGTCCCCACCACGGCCATCCCAAATCCTGCCACGAGTTGTTCCTGCCACGGCCACCAACCCACTGGGAAGGGACAATCTCAGCAGGGATCTCCCAGTTTGTCCTCCTGGGTCGTCCCTGAGTTTGTCACCAGCACCTTCAGCACCAACCTCCCCACACACACGGCCCCAGTGTCCCCACATGGCCAGAGCCACCAATATGGCCCTGGTGTCCCCAGATGGGCCCCATTGTCACCCACACAGACCTGGTGTCCCCTGATGGCCAGAGCCACCACCAATATGGCCCTGGTGTCCCCAGATGGGCCCCATTGTCACCCACACAGCCCTGGTGTCCCCAAATAGGCCAGAGCCACCAGTATGGCCCTGGTGTCCCCAGATGGGCCCTATTGTCACCCACACAGCCCTGGTGTCCCCAAATAGGCCAGAGCCACCAATATGGTCCTGGTGTCCCCAATGGGTCCCAGCCATTGTCACCCACACAGCCCTGGTGTCCCCAATGGGTCCCAGCCATTGTCACCCACACAGCCCCGGTGTCTCCTGATGGAGCCATTGTGACCACACAGCCCCAGTGTCCCCAGATATGCCCTGGCCATTGTCACCCACACAGCCCTGGTGTCCCCACACAGGCCCTGGCCATTGTCACCCACACAGCTCCAGTGTCCCCAAATGGGTCCCGGCCATTGTCACCCCACACAGCCCTGGTGTCCCCAGATGGGTCCCAGCCATTGTCACCCACACAGCCCCAGTGTCCCCAAATACGCCCTGGCCATTGTCACCCACACAGCCCTGGTGTCACCAATGGGTCCCAGCCATTGTCACCCACACCGCCCCGGTGTCCCCACATGGGTCCCCATTGTCACCCACACCGCCCTGGTGTCCCCAAATAAGTCCTGGCCATTGTCACCCCACACAGCCCTGGTGTCCCCACATGGCCATTGTCACCAAAATGGCCCTGGTGTTCCCTGATGGAGCCATTGTCACCCACACAGCCCTGGTGTCCCCAAATATGCCCTGGTCATTGTCACCCACAGGGCCCTGGTGTCCCCAATGGGTCCCAGCCATTGTCACCCACACAGCCCCGGTGTCTCCTGATGGAGCCATTGTGACCACACAGCTCCAGTGTCCCCAGATATGCCCTGGCCATTGTCACCCACAGGGCCCTGGTGTCACCAACGGGTCCCAGCCATTGTCACCCACACAGCCCTGGTGTCCCCAAATATGCCCTGGCCATTGTCACCCACACAGCCCCGGTGTCTCCTGATGGCCATTGTCACCCACACAGCCACAGTGTCCCCAGATAGGCCCTGGCCATTGTCACCCCACAGGGCCCCGGTGTCCCCACATGGGTCCCCATTGTCACCCACACAGCCCTGGTGTCCCCAAATAAGTCCTGGCCATTGTCACCAAAATGGTCCCCGTGTCCCCAATGGGTCCCAGCCATTGTCACCCACACAGCCCTGGTGTCCCCACATGGCCATTGTCATCAAAATGGCCCTGGTGTCCCCAGATAAGTCCTGGCCATTGTCACCTACATGGTCCCTGTGTCACCAATGGGCCCTGGCCATTGTCACCCACACAGCCCTGGTATCCCCACATGGCCATTATCATCCACAGAGCCCCAGTGTCCCCAGATGGGTCTGGCCATTGTCACCCACACAGCCCCGGTGTCTCCTGATAGGCCCAGGAGAAATCCCTGCTTTGAGCAGAAATCTGGGAGAGGTTTCCCACTGGGATTCCCAGGAAAGTCCTGCTCCAGGCTGGGAACAGCTTTTTGCCCCACCAGCTCTGCCTGGGATCCTTTCCCAGCTCCTGGTGGACAAGGAGAACATCCAGGAGAACATCCAGGAGAACATCCAGGAGAACATCCAGGAGAACATCCAGGAGAACATCCCAGCCCTGTGGGACAGACTGGAATTCCAAACATCACCTACCTGGAGCTCCCATGGGGATCTTCCCCCTTTAGGGAAGGAAATTCCCAGGGAAGTGGGAAGGGATGGGCTCAGGGATCTGTGGGTTCCAGGTGGGAAGGGATGGGCTCAGGGATCTGTGGGTTCCAGGCAGAGCTGAGGCAGGGACAGCTCTTATCAGCTGATAAGGAGGTGGGGAAGGGAGGGATCCTCCCATCCCAGCTGCATCCCAGGGGAGAGTCCCACCCACACCTGGCACCTGGATAAACCCTTCCCAGGTAGATCCTTCACAAATGGACCCTTCCCAAATGGATCATTCCCAAATGGATCCTTCCCAAATGGACCCTTCCCAAATGGATCATTCCCACATGGATCCTTCCAGAATTAACCCCTCCCAAATGGACCCTTCCCAAATGGATCATTCCCACATGGATCCTTCCCGAATTAACCCCTCCCAAATGGACCCCTCCCAAATGGATCATTCCCAAATGGATCATTCCCAAATGGATCCTTCCCGAATTAACCCCTCCCAAATGGATCATTCCCAAATGGATCCTCCTCAAATTAACCCTTCCCAAATGAATCCAAATTAACCCCTCCCAAACAGACCCTTCCCAAATTAACCCTTACCAAATTCACCCTTTCCAAATTAACCTTTCCCAAATGAATCCTTCCCAAATTAACCCCTCCCAAATGATTCCTTCCCAAATGAACACTTCCCAAACAGATGGGAACAGATGGGAACAGATCTATCCCAAATTGATCCTTCCCAAACTGACCCTTCCCAAACTGACCCTTCCCAAAAGGATCCATCCCAAATTGATCCTCCCCAAACTGACCCTTCCCAAATTAACCTTTCCCAAATGGATCCTTCCCAAATGAACTCTTCACAAATTAACCTTGCCCACATTGACCCTTCCCAAATGGATCCATCCCAAATAGATCCTTCACAAATGGACCCTTTCCAAATGGATCATTCCCACATGGATCCTCCTCAAATTAACCCTTCCCAAATGAATCCAAATTAACCCCTTCCAAACAGACCCTTCCCAAATTAACCCTTACCAAATTGACCCTTTCCAAATTAACCTTTCCCAAATTAACCTTTCCCAAATGAATCCTTCCCAAATGAACACTTCCCAAACAGATGGGAACAGATGGGAACAGATCTCTCCCAAATTGATCCTTCCCAAACTGACCCTTCCCAAATGGATCCTTCCCAAATTAACCTTTCCCAAACTGACCCTTCCCAAAAGGATCCTTCCCAAATTGATCCTCCCCAAACTGACCCTTCCCAAATTAACCTTTCCCAAATGGATCCTTCCCAAATGAACTCTTCACAAATTAACCTTGCCCACCTTGACCCTTCCCAAATGGATCCATCCCAAACAGATCCTTCACAAATGGACCCTTCCCAAATGGATCATTCCCACATGGATCCTCCTCAAATTAACCCTTACCAAATGAATCCAAATTAACCCCTCCCAAACAGACCCTTCCCAAATGGATCCTTCCTAAATTAACCCTTACCAAATTGACCCTTTCCAAATTAACCTTTCCCAAATGAATCCTTCCCAAACAGATGGGAACAGATGGGAACAGATGGGAACAGATCTCTCCCAAATTGATCCTTCCCAAACGAACCTTTCCCAAACGAACCTTTACCAAATGGATCCTTCCCAAATGAACTCTTCACAAATTAACCTTTCCCAAATTAACCTTTCCCAAATGAATCCTTCCCAAATGATTCCTTCCCAAATGAACACTTCCCAAACAGATGGGAACAGATCTCTCCCAAACTGATCCTTCCCAAATGAACCTTTCCCAAATTGACCCTTCCCAAAAGGATCCATCCCAAATTGATCCTCCCCAAATGGACCCTTCCCAAATTAACCTTTCCCAAATGAACTCTTCACAAATTAACCTTTCCCAAATTGATCCTTCCCAAATGGATCCATCCCAAATTGATCTTTCCCAAATGGACCCTTCCCAAATTAACCTTTCCCAAATGAACTCTTCACAAATTAACCTTGCCCACATTGACCCTTCCCAAATGGATCCATCCCAAATTGATCTTTCCCAAATGGATCCTACAAGAGCTCCCACATTCCCAAGGGCAGCAGGATCCTCAATTCCATCCTGGGATCGAGGAGGATCCAGCCCCACCAGCTGAGGGACAGATTCCAAAATTACATTCCCAGTATTTGGGGAACACACCCACGTGCACATCCATGGGGTTTGGATGGGAAAACCAAGGCAATTCCCGGCAGGAATGGGACCAGGAATGGGATGGATTTGTAGGGAATTCTAGCAGAGCCATTCCTGGTGGGATGAATCCCCTTCCCGGGATGCCTGCCCTGCTCCTGGAATGTCCTGGGGCGTTCCTGGGATTCCTGCCTGGCCCAGCTGGGGCTGGGACCCCTTATCCCGGGATTTGGGGCATTCCCACCAGCCAGGAGCTCCTCATGGATCCCCCCCAGGAGATGGGAAATCCAGAGCAAGGATTTTTCTTTTTTTTCCCCCTAGGATTTTTCCTCTTTTTTTCCCCCCTCTCATTTTTCCTTTTTTTTCCCCCTCGGATTTTTCTTTTTTTTTCCCTTGCATTTTTCTTTTTTTCCCCTTGGATTTTTTCTTTTTTTTTTCCCCTTGCATTTTTCATTTTTTTCCCTTGCATTTTTCTTTTTTTCCCCTTGGATTTTTCCTTTTTTTTTTCCCCTTGCATTTTTCCTTTTTTTTTTCCCCTTGCATTTTTCATTTTTTTCCCTTGCATTTTTCTTTTTTTCCCCTTGGATTTTTCCTTTTTTTTTTCCCCTTGCATTTTTCCTTTTTTTTTTCCCCTTGCATTTTTCCTTTTTTTTTTCCCCTTGCATTTTTCATTTTTTTCCCTTGCATTTTTCTTTTTTTCCCCTTGGATTTTTCCTTTTTTTTCCCCCTCGGATTTTTCTTTTTTTTTCCTTGCATTTTTCTTTTTCTCCCCCTTCCATTTTTCTTTTTTTTTCCCCCTTTCATTTTTCTTTTTTTTTTCCTTGCATTTTTCTTTTTCTCCCCCTTCCATTTTTCTTTTTTTTTTCCCCTTGCATTTTTCATTTTTTTTCCTTGCATTTTTCTTTTTCTCCCCCTTCCATTTTTCTTTTTTTTTTCCTCCTTGCATTTTTCTTTTTCTCCCCCTTCCATTTTTCTTTTTTTTTTTTCCTCCTTGCATTTTTCTTTTTTTTGTCCTCGGATTCCTTTCTTTCCTTTCCCTTTTTTTTCCTGCCCAAGCTGCTTTTCTTGGATCCCTCACAGCGTGGGGAGTCCCCAGAGGAGGAGGAATGACCCAGCTGCAATCCAGGGAAAGGCAGAGGTCGGGCTCAATCCCCTTTTCCAGCTCCTTTGCAGCTTCCAGGGATTCTCACATGACTCTGGGAGCAGCCAGGAGAGAAAAGGAATTTTTTTCAGGCAGCTTGGACACGGTTTTATAGGAGGCTGACGGAGCCAAAGCGTTGGAATTCCCATCTCAATCCCAATTAAATTTCCAGCCCTGGCAGCAGGACAGGGATTGCTTTAGCAGGGATGACAGGTTTAAGGATTCCTTAGGGAATCAATGGCAGAAATGTGGAAAAAAGTGGATTTCATCTAAAAGTGAAAGCGTGACAAAGCTCCTTGGCAAAGGTCAGCCTGCAGCTTTACTGGATGAGTAAAGCTCAGGAAAAATGCAAAATAAAACCTAAATTTGAGCAAAATAAAACCTAAATTTGAGCAATCCGAAAGTAAAAAAAAATCAACAAAAATGAGCTGTGTGGAGGTTGGGAATGGGAAAGGATTTCCCATTCCAAAGTGCTGGAATTCCCATCTCAATCCCAATTAAATTTCCAGCCCTGGCAGCAGGACAGGGATTGCTTCAGCAGGAATGAGAGGTTTAAGGATTCCCTAGGGAATCTCTGGCAGAAATGTGGAAAAAAAGTGGATTTCATCTAAAAGTGAAAGCGTGACAAAGCTCCTTGGCAAAGGTCAGGAAAAATGCAAAATAAAACCTAAATTTGAGCAATCCAAAAGTAAAAAAATCAACAAAAATGAGCTGTGTGGAGGTTGGGAATGGGAAAGGATTTCCCATTCCAAAGTGCTGGAATTCCCATCTCAATCCCAATTAAATTTCCAGCCCTGGCAGCAGGACAGGGATTGCTTTAGCAGGGATGAGAGGTTTAGGGATTTCTTAGGGAATCAATGGCAGAAATGTGGAAAAAAAGTGGATTTCATCTAAAAGTGAAAGCGTGACAAAGCTCCTTGGCAAAGCTCAGCCTGCAGATTTACTGGATGAGTAAAGCTCAGGAAAAATGCAAAATAAAACCTAAATTGGAGCAATCCGAAAGTAAAAAAAAATCAACAAAAATGAGCTGTGTGGAGGTTGGGAATGGGAAAGGATTTCCCATTCCAAAGCGCTGGAATTCCCATCTCAATCCCAATTAAATTTCCAGCCCTGGCAGCAGGACAGGGATTGCTTTAGCAGGAATGAGAGGTTTAAGGATTCCCTAGGGAATCTCTGGCAGAAATGTGGAAAAAAAGTGGATTTCATCTAAAAGTGAAAGCGTGACAAAGGTCCTTGGCAAAGCTCAGGGAAAAAAGCAAAAAAAACCTAAATTTGAGCAATCTGAAAGCAAAAATAATCAAAAATGAGCTGTGTGGAGGTTGGGAATGGGAAAAGATAAAGGAATAAGGGAGATCTTCCCATGGAATCTTGAAGTCCCTTAATCAAACTGAGCCCCTTCATCAACAATTAAAAGGTTTTAAGCTTTAAATTAAAAAATGAAATTCAAATTAAAGCACTTAATTAATGGCCTAACTAAAACAATTCAACAAAAGGTTCTGTAGAAATTACCATCAGCACAAAGTAATTCACTCCATGGATTAATTATGAATTAAACAGAATTAAGAAGAGTGGATGGGCTGGAAGAGGGACGGGAACATTCCCACAGGTTGGAATTTTGTAGGAGCAGCTTTGCTATTCCCAGAAGAGAAAATAAAGCTGAAGTCACTCTACAAGGATTCGCCTCTCAAGGAGGGAATTGGAGGTTCCAGGTCCCCAAAACTTGTGGGATTTTCCCCAAAATCCCCTTCCTCTCCTTTCCAGGGTGATTCCACCAACACAGCTCCCCTCCCTTTCCCTGGCTGGACTTGGAATCTTCTTGGGGACAATCTGGGATGGGGACTTGGGGGGTGACAGCATTTGGGGTGGCTCAAGGGACCTGGACCTTCCCAGAGGCCACCTCCAACCCTGTCCTTTTAGGGCCACCAAAGAGTTTTGGGATCATTCCACCTCCTGTCCCAAATATCAGACACAGCTCCTCTCTCTTCTCCCCATTCCCATTCCTGGCTGGACCTGGAATCTTCTTGGGGACAATACAGGATGGGGACTTTGAGGTGACAACCTTTGGGGTGACTCAAGGAACTTCAGCCTTCCCAGGGGCCACCTCCAACCCTGTCCTTTTAGGGCCACCAAAGAGTTTTGGGATCATTCCACCTCCTGTCCCAAATATCAGACACAGCTCCCCTCCCTTCTCCTGTCCCCATTCCCAGCTGGACCTGGAATCTTCTTGGGGACAATCTGGGATGGGGACTTTGAGGTGACAGCATTTGGGGTGGCTCAAGGGACCTGGACCTTCCCAGAGGCCACCTCCAACCCTGTCCTTTTAGGGCCACCAAAGAGTTTTGGGATCCTTCCCCCTCCTGTCCCAAACATCAGACACAGCCCCCTTCCCTTCTCCTGTCCCCATTCCCAGCTGGACCTGGAATCTTCTTGGGGACAATCTGGGATGGGGACTTTGAGGTGACAACATTTGGGGTGGCTCAAGGGACCTGGACCTTCCCAGGTGACACCTCCAACCTGATCCTGCTGTCACAATCCCTGGCCTTTTAGGGCCACCAAAGAGTTTTTGGGTTCATTCCACTCCCTGTCCCAAATACCAGACACAGCTCCCCCCTCTCCTCTCCCCATTCCTCCCTGGATTTCCCTGCTCTGGGAATATTCCCCAAATCCTCAGCACTCCCCCAAACCACCAGGATTTGCTCAGGCAACACCTGAGCTTCACCAAAGGTGGTGAGGGAGACAAAATTGCTCCCCACGACCCAGAAGTGATTCCCTGATCCCAGACGTGGAATTCCCTGAGCAGCAGCCGGCCCCAGACAGAAACTCCCACAGGGTACAGGACGCTTCCCCCACAACACTAATTAGGGATGATGACTCTCACAGCACACCCTGATCTGCATCTGCTCTTCTCCTCAGGCCACCTGCGAGCAGGAGCCTCCCCACAAAACCCCCTGAGGGGGAAATCCAAGGAATTCTGAGCCAAAAAAACCCTCTTTATTCATATACAAAAAGCCATTGGCATAGAAGTTTACAGGTGCATTTCTAATTCCAAAGTGCTTTTACAAGAAAAAGCCAGAGCAAGAGTTTGCCATTCCAGCCAAAGCAGGCAGCTGAGACATCCCCGGGTTAGGAACCACCGGGATCTCCTGGCTAGGCCGGACGTCAGGCCCGAGCTAGGCCTGAGTTAGGCCCGAGTTAGGCCTGAGTTAGGCCCGGCTCAGGGTCACTCACCAATTAACAGCAGTGGGATAAAGCTCAAGACACCCAGGCTAGAGAGGAGCTCTATGCAAGCAGGGGAGGTTTAATAAATCAAACGTGGCCGGTCCTCGGGCACCCCCGGGCCCTCAGGAACTCGGGACACAAGTCTGGATTCCAGCCGAGCTCAAGACCAGGCCGCAGTCTGTCAGTACTCATCCTCCTCACCCTCATCCTCCTCCCCGTCCGCCGAGTCCCTTCCAACCTCCTCATAATCCTTCTCCAAGGCCGCCAGGTCCTCCCTGGCCTCGGAGAACTCACCCTCCTCCATGCCCTCCCCCACGTACCAGTGCACGAAGGCGCGCTTGGCGTACATCAGGTCAAACTTGTGGTCCAGGCGGGCCCAGGCCTCGGCGATGGCCGTGGTGTTGCTCAGCATGCACACAGCCCTCTGCACCTTGGCCAGGTCGCCCCCTGGCACCACTGTGGGCGGCTGGTAGTTGATGCCCACCTTGAAACCGGTGGGACACCAGTCCACGAACTGGATGGAGCGGCGCGTCTTGATGGCGGCGATGGCGGCGTTGACGTCCTTGGGGACAACGTCCCCGCGGTAGAGCAGGCAGCACGCCATGTACTTGCCGCGGCGAGGGTCGCACTTGACCATCTGGTTGGAGAACTCGAAGCAGGCGTTGGTGATCTCGGGCACGGAGAGCTGCTCGTGGTAGGCCTTCTCCGCCGAGACGATGGGCGCGTAGGTGGTGAGCGGGAAGTGGATGCGCGGGTAGGGCACCAGGTTGGTCTGGAACTCGATGAGGTCCACGTTGAGGGCGCCGTTGAAGCGCAGCGAGGCCGTGACCGAGGAGACGATCTGGCCGATCAGGCGGTTGAGGTTGGTGTAGGTGGGGCGCTCGATGTCCAGGTTGCGGTGGCAGATGTCGTAGATGGCCTCGTTGTCCACCATGAAGGAGCAGTCCGAGTGCTCCAGCGTGGTGTGCGTGGTCAGGATGGAGTTGTAGGGCTCCACCACGGCCGTGGACACCTGCGGGGCCGGGTACACCGAGAACTCCAGCTTGGACTTCTTGCTGTACTCCACGGAGAGGCGCTCCATGAGGAGCGAGGTGAAGCCGGAGCCGGTGCCTCCTCCGAAGCTGTGGAACACCAGGAAGCCTTGGAGTCCACTGCACTGGTCAGCCTGCAGCAGAACGTCAGAGATTTACCCAAGGACCCAAAAAATATCCCAAGAATATTGGGTATTTATCCCTTTCAGGACTGGAATAACAATCCCAAGAAAACAGATATTTTTCCCTCTAAGGACCAGGATAATTATGCCAAGAATATTGGATATTTATCCCAAGGACTAGAAAACTACCCCAAGAATATTCTATATTTAGGCCTGTAAGGACTGGGATAACTATCCCAACAAAATGGATATTTAGCCATTTAAGGACCAGGATAACTATCCCAATAATGGTGATTTATTTCTTTAAGAACTGGGATAACTATCCCAACAAAATGGATATTTATCCATTTAAGGACCAGGATAACTATCCCAATAATGGAGATTTATTTCTTTAAGAACTGGGATAACTATCCCAACAAAATGGATATTTATCCATTTAAGGACCAGGATAACTATCCCAATAATGGAGATTTATTTCTTTAAGAACTGGGATAACTATCCCAACAAAACAGATATTTATCCATTTAAGAACTGGGATAGCTATCCCAACAAAATGGATATTTAACCATTTAAGGACCAGGATAACTATCCCAACAAAATGGATATTTAACCATTTAAGGACCAGGATAACTATCCCAACAAAATGGATATTTATCCATTTAAGAACTGGGATAACTATCCCAACAAAACAGATATTTATTCATTTAAGAACTGGGATAACTATCCCAACAAAATGGATATTTATCCATTTAAGGACTAGGATAACTATCCCAACAAAATGGATATTTAACCATTTAAGGACCAGGATAACTACCCCAAGATTTACAGCAAAAAATTCTGCTTAGAGCACTCACTGACCATCTTAAGCCCAGTTTTAACACAACAATCCTCTGCTTTTAGGACAAAAACGCACAAATCCAGAGGCTTTCCGAGCCCCAAACCAAATTGCAACAACGCCTGGACCTCACCTGAAGCTGTTTTTTAATTTATTGGGCTGTTTTTTAATTTATTATTTAAATTTTAATTTAAATTATTTTAATTTTTCACTTCAAGACTCCTACCCCAAACTCCACAAGGGTGTCCGGAAGGGTGTTATGTTATTTTTACCCAGAAGTGTGTTATGTTATTTTAACCCAGAAGGACGTTATTTTTTACCCAGAAGGGTGTTATGTTATTTTTACCCAGAAAGGCGTTATTTTTACCCAGAAGGGTGTTATGTTATTTTTACCCAGAAAGGCGTTATTTTAACCCAGAAGGGTGTTATGTTATTTTTACCCAGAAGGGTGTTATGTTATTTTTACCCAGAAAGGCGTTATTTTAACCCAGAAGGGTGTTATGTTATTTTTACCCAGAAGGGTGTTATGTTATTTTTACCCAGAAAGGCGTTATTTTAACCCAGAAGGGTGTTATGTTATTTTTACCCAGAAAGGCGTTATTTTAACCCAGAAGGGTGTTATGTTATTTTTACCCAGAAAGGCGTTATTTTAACCCAGAAGGGTGTTATGTTATTTTTACCCAGAAGTGTGTTATGTTATTTTTACCCAGAAAGGCGTTATTTTAACCCAGAAGGGTGTTATGCTATTTTTACCCAGGAGTGTGTTATGTTATTTTTACCCAGAAAGGCATTATTTTAACCCAGAAAGGCGTTATTTTTACCCAGAAGGGCGTTATTTTTACCCAGAAGGGTGTTATGTTATTTTTACCCAGAAAGGCATTATTTTAACCCAGAAAGGTGTTATTTAAACCCAGAACTCGGTGCTTCCCTCACCATTTTGCGGATGCGGCTGAGCACGGTGTCGATGATCTCCTTGCCGATGGTGTAGTGCCCGCGGGCGTAGTTGTTGGCAGCGTCCTCCTTGCCGCTGATGAGCTGCTCCGGGTGGAAGAGCCCGTGGTAGGGCCCCGTCCTGATCTCATCTGCACCAGGGGGAGAAATCAGCCAGAGCAGGGCACAAGGAAAGGTTCTGGGAGGAGCTGATGGAGCAAAATCCGTGGGATGTCCGGCAGGAGGGCATGGCATGGTCAGGGAAGGGTTGTGGGAGTAATGGAAGGGGATGGCTCAGCCCCTCTGTGTTCCTGAAGGATTCATTTTTCCCTCCTGCCAAGGACTGGGTGTCGGGTTTTCGGCTGTTTGAGGGGCCTGGAAAGGCCCGGGGTGGCCTTGGGGCAGCCCGCGTATCGAAGGACGAGAAGAGGCTTCAGTTCTTCTTTCTGTTTTTATGTTTATTAATTGTTTATCTAAAAGATGTTCTTTCAGCCGAACAGAGCTCTGCTCAGCAGCCAGCCATGAGCACACTGTCTGCCCTCCGGGGCAGCCACCTATCTTTATACCCATTGTTACATGTACAATATTTATCATTTTTCCCCAATACCTTTCACCCTTATTGCCCGGTGCACTTTCAGTAATGACCAATCCCAAAGTGCCACCATCACCACAGAAGATGGAGGAGAAGAAGAAGAAGAAGAAGGACAGGACACGCCCCAATTCCTCCATCTTACTTCTCTAAACCCCCCTGTACAGAAATCCTAAACCCTGTGTTTCACTCTCTAATTAACCAATCCCTTCACCATTCACCCCGGTGAAACCCTCCTGTCCTCATACAGGTGTCGTCTCCTGTGTAGGGTCAAAGTCCAGCCACCAGACACTTCTGGAACATTCCAGGACTCCTGAGCCCCCCAAGGGTGCTCTCGGTGGCACCTCAGGACTCAGATCCTGAGATCCCACATCTGGGAATCACTTTTGGCCCCATTCCCGTGGGATTTCCTGTGTGGAAATGACTTTCCTCCTAATTCCCTTATTTACCTCTTCATCTCCCATTCAAAACCCCCAAACTTCCTTTGATTCACCCCAAATCCCACCAGCTCTGGACTGGGGGACACAAGAACATCCCAAATTCTTGTCACACAGGTAATGTCCTACCAGAACTCCATCCTCACCCTGCACCCAGCCTGAGATCCTGAATTAATCTGGTTTAACGAGCCAGGACCTTATTTACCTCCTCATCTCCCATTCAAAATCCCCAAACTTCCTTTGATTCACCCCAAATCCCACCAGCTCTGCATTGGGGGACACAAGAACATCCCAAATTCTTGTCACACAGGTAATGTCCTACCAGAACTCCATCCTCACCCTGCACCCAGCCTGAGATCCTGAATTAATCTGGTTTAACGAGCCAGGACACCACAATTCCAGAGTTTTTGTGGGATCAGTTACCAGAGGAGGAAAAATTTGGAAGCTCCAGCTCCATCCTCTGCTCTCCACACAGACAAAACCCCTCCAGCGTTGACATTTCCACCTGACCCAGCTCCAGAGGGTTTTTAAATCCACTCCATCCCAACATAAAACACATTCCATAATCTCCTGACTCACCTCATTAAGCTCTCCACTCGATCCCTTAATGAGGTGCCTGTAAATTAAGCAGAACCCAAACAAAAGCCTGCAAAACCCTTTAATTAGGCCTAATGAGTCACAGCCCAGATGGAAAGACAGGAGGAGAAGCCTGGAAGGCAGGAGCGGGTGGTTGGGCTTGGACTCATTTCCTAAATAAATAATTATTATTCTCTAAGAGGACGCCTCAAATTGTGGTGCCACACAAACAAACAGCCAGGGATCCCTGAGGGAGCTGGAAGGAAAAGTGAAAATTTTTGGGAAGCCATCAGCTTGGAAAAGTGGGGATATTTGGGAAGCCATCAGGTTGGAAAAGTGGGAATTTTTGGGAAGCCATCAGGTTGGAAAAGTGGGGATTTTTGGGAAGCCATCAGGTCGGAAAAGTGGGGATTTTTGGGATGCCATCAGGTCGGAAAAGTGGGGATTTTTGGGATGCCATCAGGATGGAAAAGTGGGGATTTTTGGGAAGCCATCAGGTTGGAAAAGTGGGGATTTTTGGGATGCCATCAGGTTGGAAAAGTGGGGATTTTTGGGAAACCATCAGGTTGGAAAAGTGGGAATTTTTGGGATGCCATCAGGATGGAAAAGTGGAGATTTTTGGGATGCCATCAGGTTGGAAAAGTGGGGATTTTTGGGAAGCCATCAGGTTGGAAAAGTGGGGATTTTTGGGATGCCATCAGGTTGGAGAAGTGGGGATTTTTGGTATGCCATCAGGTTGGAAAAGTGGGAATTTTTGGGAAGCCATCAGGTTGGAAAAGTGGGGATTTTTGGGAAGCCATCAGGTTGGAAAAGTGGGGATTTTTGGGATGCCATCAGGTTGGAAAAGTGGGGATTTTAGGGAAGCCATCAGGTTGGAGAAGTGGGAATTTTTGGGAAGCCATCAGGTTGGAAAAGTGGGGATTTTTGGGAAGCCATCAGATTGGAAAAGTGGGGATTTTTGGGAAGCCATCAGGTTGGAAAAGTAGGAATTTTTGGGATGCCATCAGGTTGGAAAAGATGGAATTTTTGGGATGCCATCAGGATGGAAAAGTGGGGATTTTTGGGAAGCCATCAGGTTGGAAAAGCGGGGATTTTTGGGAAACCATCCGGTTGGAAAAGTGGGAATTTTTGGGAAGCCATCAGGTTGGAAAAGTGGGAATTTTTGGGATGCCATCAGGTTGGAAAAGTGGGGATTTTTGGTAAGCCATCAGGTTGGAAAAGTGGGGATTTTTGGGATGCCATCAGGTTGGAAAAGTGGGGATTTTTGGGATGCCATCAGGTTGGAAAATTGGGAATTTTTGGGAAGCCATCGGGCTGGAAAAGTGGAAAATTTTGGGAAGCCATCAGGTTGGAAAAGTGGGAATTTTTGGGAAGCCATCGGGTTGGAAAAGTGGGGATTTTTGGGAAGCCATCAGGTTGGAAAAGTGGGAATTTTTGGGAAGCCATCAGGTTGGAGAAGTGGGGATTTTTGGGAAGCCATCAGGTTGGAAAAGTGGGGATTTTTGGGAAGCCATCAGGTTGGAAAAGTGGGGATTTTTGGGATGACATCAGGTTGGAAAAGTGGGAATTTTTGGTATGCCATCAGGTTGGAAAAGTGGGGATTTTTGGGAAACCATCAGGATGGAAAAGTGGGAATTTTTGGGAAACCATCAGGTTGGAAAAGTGGGGATTTTTGGGATGCCATCAGGTTGGAGAAGTGGGGATTTTTGGGATGCCATCAGGTTGGAAAAGTGGGAATTTTTGGGAAACCATCAGGTTGGAAAAGTGGGAATTTTTGGGATGCCATCAGGTTGGAAAAGTGGGGATTTTTGGGAAACCATCAGGATGGAAAAGTGGGAATTTTTGGGAAACCATCAGGTTGGAAAAGTGGGGATTTTTGGGATGCCATCAGGTTGGAAAAGTGGGGATTTTAGGGAAGCCATCAGGTTGGAGAAGTGGGAATTTTTGGGAAGCCATCAGGTTGGAAAAGTGGGGATTTTTGGGAAGCCATCAGATTGGAAAAGTGGGGATTTTTGGGAAGCCATCAGGTTGGAAAAGTAGGAATTTTTGGGATGCCATCAGGTTGGAAAAGTGGGAATTTTTGGGATGCCATCAGGATGGAAAAGTGGGGATTTTTGGGAAGCCATCAGGTTGGAAAAGCGGGGATTTTTGGGAAACCATCCGGTTGGAAAAGTGGGAATTTTTGGGAAGCCATCAGGTTGGAAAAGTGGGAATTTTTGGGATGCCATCAGGTTGGAAAAGTGGGGATTTTTGGTAAGCCATCAGGTTGGAAAAGTGGGGATTTTTGGGATGCCATCAGGTTGGAAAAGTGGGGATTTTTGGGATGCCACCAGGTTGGAAAAGTGGGGATTTTTGGGATGCCATCAGGTTGGAAAATTGGGAATTTTTGGGAAGCCATCGGGCTGGAAAAGTGGAAAATTTTGGGAAGCCATCAGGTTGGAAAAGTGGGAATTTTTGGGAAGCCATCGGGTTGGAAAAGTGGGGATTTTTGGGAAGCCATCAGGTTGGAAAAGTGGGAATTTTTGGGAAGCCATCAGGTTGGAGAAGTGGGGATTTTTGGGAAGCCATCAGGTTGGAAAAGTGGGGATTTTTGGGAAGCCATCAGGTTGGAAAAGTGGGGATTTTTGGGATGACATCAGGTTGGAAAAGTGGGAATTTTTGGTATGCCATCAGGTTGGAAAAGTGGGGATTTTTGGGAAACCATCAGGATGGAAAAGTGGGAATTTTTGGGAAACCATCAGGTTGGAAAAGTGGGGATTTTTGGGATGCCATCAGGTTGGAGAAGTGGGGATTTTTGGGATGCCATCAGGTTGGAAAAGTGGGAATTTTTGGGAAACCATCAGGTTGGAAAAGTGGGAATTTTTGGGATGCCATCAGGTTGGAAAAGTGGGGATTTTTGGGAAACCATCAGGATGGAAAAGTGGGAATTTTTGGGAAACCATCAGGTTGGAAAAGTGGGGATTTTTGGGATGCCATCAGGTTGGAAAAGGGGGAATTTTTGGGAAGCCATCAGGTTGGAAAAGTGGGGATTTTTGGGAAGCCATCAGGTTGGAAAAGGGGGAATTTTTGGGAAGCCATCAGGTTGGAAAAGTGGGGATTTTTGGGAAGCCATCAGGTTGGAAAAGGGGGAATTTTTGGGAAGCCATCAGGTTGGAAAAGTGGGGATTTTTGGGAAGCCATCAGGTTGGAAAAGTGGGGATTTTTGGGAAACCATCAGGTTGGAAAAGTGGGGATTTTTGAGAAACCATCAGGATGGAAAAGTGGGGATTTTTGGGAAGCCATCAGGTTGGAAAAGTGGGAATTTTTGGGAAGCCATCAGGTTGGAAAAGTGGGAATTTTTGGGATGCCATCAGGTTGGAAAAGTGGGGATTTTTGGGAAACCATCAGGTTGGAAAAGTGGGGATTTTTGGGAAACCATCAGGATGGAAAAGTGGGGATTTTTGGGAAGCCATCAGGTTGGAAAAGTGGGGATTTTTGGGAAGCCATCAGGTTGGAAAAGTGGGGATTTTTGGGATGCCATCAGGTTGGAAAAGTGGGAATTTTTGGGAAGCCATCAGGATGGAAAAGTGGGAATTTTTGGGAAGCCATCAGGATGGAAAAGTGGGAATTTTTGGGAAGCCGTCAGGTCGGAAAAGCGGGGATTTTTGGGATGCCGTCAGGTTGGAAAAGCGGGAATTTTCGGGAAACCATCAGGATGGAAAAGTGGGGATTACTGGGAAGCCATCAGGTTGGAAAAGTGGGGATTTTTGGGAAGCCATCAGGATGGAAAAGTGGGGATTTTTGGGATGCCATCAGGTTGGAAAAGTGGGGATTTTTGGGAAACCATCAGGTCGGAAAAGTGGGGATTTTTGGGAAGCCATCAGGTTGGAAAAGTGGGGATTTTTGGGAAGCCATCAGGTTGGAAAAGTGGGGATTTTTGGGATGCCATCAGGTTGGAAAAGTGGGAATTTTTGGGAAGCCATCAGGTTGGAAAAGTGAGAAGTTTTGGGAAGCCATCAGGTTGGAAAAGTGGGGATTTTTGGGATGCCATCAGGATGGAAAAGTGGGAATTTTTGGGAAGCCATCAGGTTGGAAAAGTGGGGATTTTTGGGATGCCATCAGGTTGGAAAAGTGGGGATTTTTGGGAAGCCATCAGGTTGGAAAAGTGGGGATTTTTGGGAAGCCATCAGGTTGGAAAAGTGGGAATTTTTGGGAAACCATCAGGTTGGAAAAGTGGGGATTTTTGGGAAGCCATCAGGTTGGAGAAGTGGGGATTTTTGGGAAGCCATCAGGAAAAAAAAATCCCATTTTTACCAATGACAGTGGGCTCATCAGGATCCCATGGAAAAAGGGTTGGGAATTACGGATAAAGATGGATCAGGGGAAAAAAAAAATCCCATTTTTACCAATGACAGTGGGCTCATCAGGATCCCATGGATAAAGGGTTGGGAATTATGGATAAAGATGGATCAGGGGAAAAAAAAAAATCCCATTTTTACCAATGACAGTGGGCTCATCAGGATCCCATGGAAAAAGGGTTGGGAATTACGGATTAAGATGGATCAGGGGAGAAAAAAAAATCCCATTTTTACCAATGACAGTGGGCTCATCAGGATCCCATGGAAAAAGGGTTGGGAATTACGGATTAAGATGGATCAGGAGGAAAAAAAAAAATCCCATTTTTACCAATGACGGTGGGCTCATCAGGATCCCATGGAAAAAGGGTTGGGAATTATGGATAAAGATGGATCAGGGGAAAAAAAAAATCCCATTTTTACCAATGACAGTGGGCTCATCAGGATCCCATGGAAAAAGGGTTGGGAATTACGGATAAAGATAGATCAGGGGAGAAAAAAAAAATCCCATTTTTACCAATGACAGTGGGCTCATCAGGATTCCATGGAAAAAGGGTTGGGAATTACGGATTAAGATGGATCAGGGGAGAAAAAAAAATCCCATTTTTCCCATTTTTACCAATGACAGTGGGCTCATCAGGATCCCATGGAAAAAGGGTTGGGAATTAGGGATTAAGATGGATCAGGAGGAAAAAAAATCCCATTTTTACCAATGACAGTGGGCTCATCAGGATCCCATGGAAAAAGGGTTGGGAATTACGGATTAAGATGGATCAGGAGGAAAAAAAATCCCATTTTTACCAATGACAGTGGGCTCATCAGGATCCCATGGAAAAAGGGTTGGGAATTATGGATAAAGATGGATCAGGAAAGAAAAAAAAATCGCATTTTTACCAATGACGGTGGGCTCATCAGGATCCCATGGAAAAAGGGTTGGGAATTACGGATAAAGATGGATCAAGGGAGAAAAAAAAATCCCATTTTTACCAATGACAGTGGGCTCATCAGGATCCCATGGAAAAAGGGTTGGGAATTACGGATTAAGATGGATCAGGAGGAAAAAAAAAATCCCATTTTTACCAATGACAGTGGGCTCATCAGGATCCCATGGAAAAAGGGTTGGGAATTACGGATAAAGATGGATCAGGGGAAAAAAAAAAATCCCATTTTTACCAATGACAGTGGGCTCATCAGGATCCCATGGAAAAAGGGTTGGGAATTACGGATTAAGATGGATCAGGAGGAAAGAAAAATCCCATTTTTACCAATGACAGTGGGCTCATCAGGATCCCATGGAAAAAGGGTTGGGAATTACGGATAAAGATGGATCAGGGGAGAAAAAAAAAATCCCATTTTTACCAATGACAGTGGGCTCATCAGGATCCCATGGAAAAAGGGCTGGGAATTACGGATAAAGATGGATCAGGGGAAAAAAAAAATCCCATTTTTACCAATGACAGTGGGCTCATCAGGATCCCATGGAAAAAGGGCTGGGAATTACGGATAAAGATGGATCGGGGGGAAAAAAAAATCCCATTTTTACCAATGACAGTGGGCTCATCAGGATCCCATGGAAAAAGGGTTGGGAATTACGGATAAAGATGGATCAGGGGAGAAAAAAAAAATCCCATTTTTACCAATGACGGTGGGCTCATCAGGATCCCATGGCAAAAGGGTTGGGAATTATGGATAAAGATGGATCAGGGGAAAAAAAAAATCCCATTTTTACCAATGACAGTGGGCTCATCAGGATCCCATGGAAAAAGGGTTGGGAATTACGGATTAAGATGGATCAGGAGGAAAAAAAAATCCCATTTTTACCAATGACAGTGGGCTCATCAGGATCCCATGGAAAAAGGGCTGGGAATTACGGATTAAGATGGATCAGGAGGAAAAAAAAATCCCATTTTTACCAATGACAGTGGGCTCATCAGGATCCCATGGAAAAAGGGTTGGGAATTACGGATTAAGATGGATCAGGAGGAAAAAAAAAAATCCCATTTTTACCAATGACAGTGGGCTCATCAGGATCCCATGGAAAAAGGGTTGGGAATTACGGATAAAGATGGATCAGGAGGAAAAAAAATCCCATTTTTACCAATGACAGTGGGCTCATCAGGATCCCATGGAAAAAGGGCTGGGAATTACGGATAAAGATGGATCAGGGGAGAAAAAAAAATCCCATTTTTACCAATGACAGTGGGCTCATCAGGATCCCATGGAAAAAGGGTTGGGAATTACGGATAAAGATGGATCAAGGGAGAAAAAAAAAATCCCATTTTTACCAATGACAGTGGGCTCATCAGGATCCCATGGAAAAAGGGTTGGGAATTACGGATAAAGATGGATCAGGGGGAGAAAAAAAAATCCCATTTTTACCAATGACAGTGGGCTCATCAGGATCCCATGGAAAAAGGGCTGGGAATTACGGATAAAGATGGATCAGGGGAAAAAAAAAAATCCCATTTTTACCAATGACAGTGGGCTCATCAGGATCCCATGGAAAAAGGGTTGGGAATTACGGATTAAGATGGATCAGGGGAGAAAAAAAATCCCATTTTTACCAATGACAGTGGGCTCATCAGGATCCCATGGAAAAAGGGCTGGGAATTATGGATAAAGATGGATCAAAAAAAAAAAAAAATCCCATTTTTACCAATGACAGTGGGCTCATCAGGATCCCATGGAAAAAGGGCTGGGAATTACGGATAAAGATGGATCAGGGGAAAAAAAAAAATCCCATTTTTACCAATGACAGTGGGCTCATCAGGATCCCATGGAAAAAGGGTTGGGAATTACGGATTAAGATGGATCAGGGGAGAAAAAAAATCCCATTTTTACCAATGACAGTGGGCTCATCAGGATCCCATGGAAAAAGGGCTGGGAATTATGGATAAAGATGGATCAAAAAAAAAAAAAAAATCCCATTTTTACCAATGACAGTGGGCTCCAGGTCGATGAACACGGCCCGGGGCACGTGCTTGCCAGAGGCTGTCTCGCAGAAGAAGGTCTCGAAGGAGGAATCCACCTGCTCGGAGCTGGGATCCATGGATTTCAGCTGCTTGGAGCCGGGAATGGTCCCGTCGGCCTGGATGCCGTGCTCCAGGCAGTAGAGCTCCCAGCAGGCATTGCCCATCTGCACCCCGGCCTGCCCGATGTGGATGGAAATGCACTCCCTCTGGAAAAGGGGAAAAACATGGAATTGTATCCCTCTGGAAAGGGGAAAACATGGAATTTCACACAGGGATGTGGATGGAAATGCACTCCCTCTGGAAAAGGGGGAAACATGGAATTGTATCCCTCTGGAAAGGGGGAAAACGTGGAAATGTATCCCTCTGGAAAGGGGGAAAACATGGAATTGTATCCCTCTGGAAAGGGGGAAAACATGGAATTGTATCCCTCTGGAAAAGGGGAAGCAACAAGGAAATGCACTCCGTCTGGAAAGGGGAAAAACATGGAATTGTATCCCTCTGGAAAAGGGAAAAAACATGGAATTTCACACAGGGATGGGGATGGAAATGCACTCCCTCTGGAAAAGGGAAAAACATGGAAATGTATCCCTTCTGGAAAGGGGGAAAACATGGAATTGTATCCCTCTGGAAAAGGGAAACAACAGGGAATTGTATCCCTCTGGAAAAGGGAAAAAACATGGAATTTCACACAGGGATGGGGATGGAAATGCACTCCCTCTGGAAGGGGGAAAAACATGGAATTGTATCCCTCTGGAAAGGGGGAAAACATGGAAATGTATCCCTCTGGAAAAGGGAAACAACGGGGAAATGGATCCCTCTGGAAAGGGGAAAAATGGGGAAATGTATCCCTCTGGAAAAGGGGAACGGAATTTCACACATCCTGTGGAGAGGGATGTGGATGGAAATGGACTCCCTCTGGAAAAGGGAAAAACATGGAAATGTATCCCTCTGGAAAAGGGGAAAACATGGAATTGTATCCCTCTGGAAAAGGGAAAAACATGGAATTGTATCCCTCTGGAAAGGGGAACGGAATTTCACACATCCTGTGGAGAGGGATGTGGATGGAAATGCACTCCCTCTGGAAAACATGGAAAAACATGGAAATGTATCCCTCTGGAAAAGGGGAAAACATGGAATTGTATCCCTCTGGAAAAGGGAAAAAACGGGAAAATGTATCCCTCTGGAAAGGGGAGACAACAGGGAAATGCATCCCTCTGGAAAAGGGGAACGGAATTTCACACATCCTGTGGAGAGGCATGTGGATGGAAATGCACTCCCTCTGGAAAAGGGAAAAATGTGGAAATGTATCCCTCTGGAAAGAGGGAAAACATGGAATTGTATCCCTCTGGAAAAGATAAAAACATGGAAATGTATCCCTCTGGAAAAGGGAAAAAATGGGAAAATTTATCCCCTCTGGAAAGGGGGAAAACATGGAATTGTATCCCTCTGGAAAGGGGGAAAACATGGAAATGTATCCCTCTGGAAAATGGAAACAACATGGAATTGGATCCCTCTGGAAAGGGGGAAAACATGGAATTGTATCCCTCTGGAAAAGGGGAAAACATGGAATTGTATCTCTCTGGAAAAGGGAAAAAATGGGAAAATGTATCACCTCTGGAAGAGGGAAAAACACAGAATTGTATCCGTCTGGAAAGGGGAAAAACATGGAAATGCACTCCCTCTGGAAAAGGGAAACAACATGGAAATATATCCCTAGAAAAGGGAAAATATGGAATTGTATCCCTCTGGAAAAGGGAAAAAATGGGGAAATGTATCCCTCTGGAAAAGGGGGAAAACATGGAATTGTATCCCTCTGGAAAAGGGGAACGGAATTTCACACATCCTGTGGAGAGGGATGTGGATGGAATTGTATCCCTCTGGAAAGGGGGAAAATGGGGAATTCTATCCCTCTGGAAAAGGGGAAAACATGGAAATGCATCCCTCTGGAAAAGGGAAAAACATGGAAATGTATCCCTCTGGAAAAGGGAAAAACATGGAAATGTATCCCTCTGGAAAAGGGGAAAACATGGAATTGTATCCCTCTGGAAAAGGGGAAAACATGGAATTGTATCCCTCTGGAAAGGGGGAAAAACAGGGAAATGTATCCCTCTGGAAAAGGGAAAAACATGGAATTGTATCCCTCTGGAAAAGGGGAACAACAGGGAAATGCATCCCTCCGGAAAAGCGGAACGGAATTTCACACATCCTGTGGAGAGGGATATGGATGGAAATGTATCCCTCTGGAAAAGGGAAACATGGAAATGTATCCCTCTGGAAAAGGGAAACATGGAAATGTATCCCTCTGGAAAGGGGGAAAACATGGAATTGTATCCCTCTGGAAAAGGGGAAAACATGGAAATGTATCCCTCTGGAAAGGGGAAAAACATGGAATTGTATCCCTCTGGAAAAGGGGAAAAACGGGAAAATTTATCCCTCTGGAAAAGGGAAAAAACATGGAAATGTATCCCTCTGGAAAGGGGGAAAACATGGAATTGTATCCCTCTGGAAAAGGGAAACAACAGGGAATTGTATCCCTCTGGAAAGGGGGAAAACATGGAAATGTATCCCTCTGGAAAAGGGAAACAACAGGGAAATGGATCCCTCTGGAAAGGGGAAAAACATGGAAATGGATCCCTCTGGAAAAGGGAAAAACATGGAATTGTATCCCTCTGGAAAAGGGAAAAAATGGGAAATGGATCCCTTCTGGAAAAGGGGAAAACGTGGAAATGGATCCCTCTGGAAAGGGGGAAAACGTGGAAATGGATCCCCTCTGGAAAGGGGAAAAACATGGAAAGGCACTCCCTCTGGAAAGGGGAAACGGGGAATTGTATCCCTCTGGAAAAGGGAAACAACAGGGAAATGCATCCCTCTGGAAAAGGGGAATGGAATTTCACACATCCTGCGGAGAGGGATGTGGATGGAAATGGACTCCCTCTGGAAAAGGGGAAAACGTGGAATTGTATCCCTCTGGAAAAGGGAAACAATGGGGAATTGTATCCCTCTGGAAAGGGGAAAAACATGGAAATGCGTCCCTCCGGAAAAGGAGGAGAGGAAAGGAGGGGAAAGGGAAAAGGAAAAGGAAAAGGAGAAAAGGAAAAGGAGAAAAGGAAAAGGAGAAAAGGAAAAGGAGAAAAGGAAAAGGAGAAAAGGAAAAGGAGAAAAGGAAAAGGAGAAAAGGAAAAGGAGAAAAGGAAAAGGAGAAAAGGAAAAGGAGAAAAGGAAAAGGAGAAAAGGAAAAGGAGAAAAGGAAAAGGAGAAAAGGAAAAGGAGAAAAGGAAAAGGAGAAAAGGAAAAGGAGAAAAGGAAAAGGAGAAAAGGAAAAGGAGAAAAGGAAAAGGAGAAAAGGAAAAGGAGAAAAGGAAAAGGAGAAAAGGAGAAAAGGAGAAAAGGAAAAAGGAAAAAGGAAAAAGGAAAAAGGAAAAAGGAAAAAGGAAAAAGGAAAAAGGAAAAAGGAAAAAGGAAAAAGGAAAAAGGAAAAAGGAAAAAGGAAAAAGGAAAAAGCTGCTGACTCCATGCTGGGCCAGGACGCAGCTGAGCAGCACCAGCTCCTCGGAGCCTCTGCCCATCCCTCCCATCCTGCTGGATCAGCACCAGCAGCTCGGAATAAAGAGCTCAGGGAGAAGCCAAGCTTGGAAAAGCTGCGCCCAGCTGGAGCCACAGCGGCTGGAGGAAGCAGGGACTGCCCCGGGGCAGAGCAGCTCCCAGTCTGGATTTATCCAGGTCATCCCCAGCAGGCTGTGACTCCAGGGAAGCTCCCTGGGCGCTGCCCTGGGTAATTGGCACCTGCAGGTGCCACCACGCCAGGATCAAAGCCATGGCACGGCCTCCTGGCCCCACCCCTGCCAGAACCCAAAATTACTGCGGAGCTGCTGCCCAAGGGAGCCGATCCCACCCGGGGAGGACACGCAGGGGAAAGGGGAATGGGATCGTCCCAATTGATCGCCCCAGCTGCGCTTGGGCTGCCACAGACGCAGATTCTGGAAAAGGGAAACTGTCGCAGACATTTCTTCATAGAAATCTTTTCTTTGAGATTTGTCTTTCTTCTGCGAAACAAAAGGCCCCAGAAGAAGAATGTAAACAATTGTTATCAGCTGCTGTGAAATGCAGCAGTGCCCCTGTGATTGGCTCATCTTCCATGTGTGCCATTAAAGGCCAATCACAGGAGCAGCTCGGGGACAGATTCCCTGCACACAGAACTTTGTTATTCATTCTTTCTATTCTATTCTTGGCATAGCTGCTCTCTGCAACCTCTCTTTTTCTTCCTTTTAGTATAATGTATTATATATCCTATATCAATAAATCAGCCTTCAGATCAAGAAACAAGATTCTCGTCTTTCTCTCACCACAGTGACCGTCTAAAGTCGCTGTAATAGGAAACGACAGCACCAAACTGGCACAGCATTGACAGGAGAATGGGGGAAAAGGGAAACGACAGCACCAAACTGGCACAGCATTGACAGGAGAACGGGGGAAAAGGGAAACGACAGCACCAAACTGGCACAGCATTGACAGGAGAATGGGGAAAAGGGAAACGACAGCACCAAACTGGCACAGCATTGACAGGAGAAGGGAAACGACAGCACCGAACTGGCACAGCATTGACAGGAGAATGGGGGAAAAGGGAAACGACAGCACCAAACTGGCACAGCAGTAACAGGAGAACGGGGGAAACTCAAACCTTGAAATTTAAAGGGGTTGCTCTCCTTAATGTCCTTGGTCTCATTAATGTCCTTAATGAATTTATGTTTTTTCCCGAGTTACACAGGCAGGAGAAATTGCACATGAGGGAGGGCAGAGGAGAGGGATGGAATTCCCAGCTGAACTCACACAGGGGTCAGTGGCCCTCTCCACACCTCACTGGGAGAGAGCTGCACAATCCCATTCCTGCGGGAATCAGGGTTTGGGGTGATCCCATTCCTGCCAGGATCAGGGATTGGGATGATCCCATTCCTGACGGGATCAGGGATTGCTGGGATCAGGGATTGGGACGATCCCATTCCTGCTGGGATCAGGGATTGCTGGGATCAGGGATTGGGATGATCCCATTCCTGCGGGATCAGGGATCGGGGTGATCCCATTCCTGGTGGGATCAAGGATTGGGGCGATCCCATTCCTGCCGGGATCAGGAATTGCTGGGATCAGGAGCTACTGGGATCAGGGATTGTGATCATGCCATTCCTGCTGGGATCAGGGATTGGGATGATCCAATCCCTGCTGGGATCAAGGATCACAGTGAATCCATTCCTCCCGGGATCAGGGATTGGGGTGATCCCATTCCTCCCGGGATCAGGGATTGGGGTGATCCCATTCCTCCCGGGATCAGGGATTGGGGTGATCCCATTCCTCCCGGGATCAGGGATTGGAGCGATCCCATTCCTGCCGGGATCCCGTTCCTGCCAGGACCAGGAGGGCCTGGGATCCCATTCCTGCCGGGATCAGGGATTGCTGGGATCAGGGATTGGGGTGATCCCATTCCTGCCGGGATCCTGTTCCTGCCAGGACCAGGAGGGGCTGGGATCCCATTCCTGCTGGAATCAGGGATTGCTGGGATGATCCCATTCCTGCCGGGATCAGGGATTGCTGGGATCAGGGACTGGGACGATCCCATTCCTGCCAGGATCAGGGATTGAGGTGATCCCATTCCTGTTGGGATCAGGAGAGGCTGGGATCCCATTCCTGCGGGATCAGGGATTTCTGGGATCAGGGATTGGGGTGATCCCATTCCTGCTGGGATCAGGGATTGGGACGATCCCATTCCTGCGGGATCAGGGTTTGGGGTGATCCCATTCCTGCCAGGATCAGGGACTGGGACGATCCCATTCCTGCGGGATCAGGGATTGGGGTGATCCCATTCCTGCCTGGATCAGGGATTGCTGGGATCAGGGATTGGGGTGATCCCATTCCTGCCTGGATCAGGGATTGCTGGGATCCCGTTCCTGCCAGAACCAGGAGGGGCTGGGATCCCATTCCTGCCGAGATCAGGGATTGCTGGGATCAGGGATTTGGATGATTCCATTCCTGCCAGGATCAGGGATTGGGGTGATCCCATTCCTGCCGGGATCAGGAGCTACTGGGATCCCATTCCTGCCGAGATCAGGGATTGCTGGGATCAGGGATTGGGGTGATCCTGTTCCTGCCAGGATCAGGGATTGGGGTGATCCCATTCCTGCTGGGGTCAGGGACTGGGGTGATCCCATTCCTGCCAGGATCAGGAGCTACTGGGATCCCATTCCTGCTGGGATCAGGAATTGCTGGGATCAGGAGCTACTGGGATCAGGGATTGAGGTGATCCCATTCCTGCGGGATCAGGGGTTGGGATGATCCAATCCCTGCTGGGATCAAGGACCACAGTGAATCCATTCCTCCCGAGATAAGGGATTGGGGTGATCCCATTCCTGACTGGATCAGGGATTGGGATGATCCCATTCCTGCCGGGATCAGGGATTGCTGGGATCAGGGATTGGGATGATCCCATTCCTGCTGGGATCAGGAGCTACTGAGATCCCATTCCTGCCTGGATCAGGGACTGGGACGATCCCATTCCTGCTGGGATCAGGAGCTACTGGGATCCCATTCCTGCCGGGATCCCGTTCCTGCCAGGACCAGGAGGGGCTGGGATCCCATTCCTGCTGGGATCAGGGATTGCTGGGATCAGGGATTGGGATGATCCCATTCCTGCCGGGATCAGGGACTGGGGTGATCCCATTCCTGCCAGGATCAGGGATTGGGATGATCCCATTCCTGTCGGGATCAGGGATTGGGGTGATCCCATTCCTGCAGGATCAGGGATTGCTGGGATCAGGGATTGGGACGATCCCATTCCTGCCGGGATCAGGGACTGTGATGATCCCATTCCTGCTGGGATCAGGGACTGGGACAATCCCATTCCTGCCTGGATCAGGGATTGGGACGATCCCATTCCTGCGGGATCAGGGACCGGGGTGATCCCATTCCTGCTGGGATCAGGGATTGCTGGGATCAGGGATTGGGGTGATCCCATTCCTGCCTGGATCAGGGACTGGGATGATCCCATTCCTGCCGGGATCCCATTCCTGCCAGGACCAGGAGGGCCTGGGATCCCATTCCTGCCGGGATCAGGGATTGGGACGATCCCATTCCTGTGGGATCAGGAATTGCTGGGATCAGGGATTGGGGTGATCCCATTCCTGCCGGGATCAGGGATTGGGACGATCCCATTCCTGTGGGATCAGGGATTGCTGGGATCAGGGATTGGGATGATCCCATTCCTGCCTGGATCAGGGACCACAGTGAATCCATTCCTGCTGGGATCAGGAGCTACTTGGATCCCATTCCTGCCAGGATCAGGGATTGGGACGATCCCATTCCTGCTGGGATCAGGGTGAACCCATTCCTGCCAGGATCAGGAGCTACTGCAATCAGGTATTGGAATGACCCCATTCCTGCGGGATCAGAGATTGGGATGATCCCATTCCTGCTGGGATCAGGGATTGGGATGATCCCATTCCTACGGGATCGGGGATTGGGACGATCCCATTCCTACGGGATCAGGGATTGGGACGATCCCATTCCTGCCAGAACCAGGAAGGGCTGGGATCCCATTCCTGCCGGGATCAGGAATTGCTGGGATCAGGAGCTACTGGGATCAGGGATTGGGATGATCCCATTCCTGCCAGGATCAGGGATTGCTGGGATCAGGGATTGGGACGATCCCATTCCTCCCGGGATCAGGGATTGGGACGATCCCATTCCTGCCGGGATCAGGGATTGGGGTGATCCCATTCCTGCCGGGATCAGGGATTGCTGGGATCAGGGATTGGGATGATCCCATTCCTGCGGGATCAGGGATTGGGGTGATCCCATTCCTGCCAGGATCAGGGATTGGGACGATCCCATTCCTGCCAGGATCAGGGATTGGGGTGACCCATTCCTGCCGGGGATCAGGGATTGGGACGATCCCATTCCTGTGGGATCAGGGATTGGGACGATCCCATTCCTGTCGGGATCAGGAGCTACTGGGATCCCATTCCTGCTGGGATCAGGGATTGGGACGCTCCCATTCCTGCCTGGATCAGGGACCACAGTGAATCCATTCCTGCTGGGATCAGGAGCTACTTGGATCCCATTCCTGCCAGGATCAGGGATTGGGACGATCCCATTCCTGCTGGGATCAGGGTTTGGGGTGATCCCATTCCTGACTGGATCAGGAATTGGGGTGATCCCATTCCTGCCTGGATCAGGGATTGGGGTGATCCCATTCCTGCCTGGATCAGGGATTGGGATGATCCCATTCCTGCCGGGATCAGGAGCTACTGGGATCCCATTCCTGCTGGGATCAGGAATTGCTGGGATCAGGAGCTACTGGGATCAGGGATTGGGGTGATCCCATTCTGCCGGGATCAGGGATTGCTGGGATCAGGGATTGGGGTGATCCCATTCCTGCGGGATCAGGGATTGGGACGATCCCATTCCTGCGGGATCAGGTATTGGGGTGATCCCAATCCTGCGGGATCAGGGACCACAGTGAATCCATTCCTGCCGGGATCAGGGACTGTGACGATCCCATTCCTGCTGGGATCAGGGATTGCTGGGATCAGGAGCTACTGGGATCAGGGACTGGGACGATCCCATTCCTGCCGGATCAGGGATTGTGACAATCCCATTCCTGCGGGATCAGGGACTGTGGCAATGCCATCACTCTGTCCCAGCTGTCCCCGCTCCCGGTGGCACTGCCGCCCGCCCTGCCCTGCCCAGCCCAGCGTGGTTGGGATTGTTCCCATCCCGGCTCTCCCGGAGCAGCTGCTCCTCCCAAAGCCCAGCCCAGCACCTGCTGCCCCCGGAGCACGGGAATTCACAGCCAGGGAACAGGGAGCTGAACAAAGGGAAAGGAAAGGAAAATATAAAAAAATGAAAAAAAGGAGAAATATAAAAGTGAAGTATAAAAAAATGAAGTATATTAAAAAATGAAGTATAAAAAATTGAAGTATATTAAAAAAATGAAGTATAAAAAAATGAAGTATAAAAAAATGAAGTATAAAAAAATGAAGTATAAAAAATGAAGCATATAAAAAATTAAGTAGAAAAATGAAGTATGTAGAAAAAATGAAGTATATAAAAAAATAAAGTATATATAAAAATGAAGTAAAGAAAATGAAGTATATTTAAAAAATGAAGTAGATAAAAAATGAAGTATATTTTAAAAATGAAGTATAAAAAAATGAAGTATAAAAAAATGAAGTATAAAAAAATGAAGTATATAAAAAGAATGAAGTATAAAAAACTGAAGTATATTTTAAAAATGAAGTATATTTTAAAAATGAAGCAAAAAAAAGTATATAAAAAATGAAGTATATAAAAAATAAAGTATAAAAAAAGAAGTATAAAAAAATGAAGTATATAAAAAATGAAGTATATAAAAAAATTAAGTATATAAAAAATAAAGTATAAAAAAATGAAGTGTATAAAAAAATGAAGTATAAAAAAATCAAGTATAAAAAGTATAGAAGGGAAGTATAAAAAAGAAGGATTAAAATGAAGTATTAAAAATGAAGTATAAAAATGAAATACAAAAATGAAATATAAAAATAAATATAAAAATGAAATATAAAAATTAAACATAAAAAATTAAATATAAAAAATTAAATACAAAAAATTAAATATAACAACTGAAATATGTGGGAGCTGCTGGAAGGGAAGAACTGCAGTGGTTTATTGGAGGTTTTCCCCTCCTCTTAAATATTCCACAGGGTTTTTTTGGGATTTTTTTTTTGGGATCTTCCCAACATTTGCCTCCAGCTGAAGCGATTTCCCAGACTCTGCCTATGGGCAGCCCATTGTTGTCCAGCTGATTTTCCCCCTGGGAAATATTTCATGTAAATGTAAATATTTAACATTTTTCCAGCCAGGCCAGACCAGAAATGCTCAGACTAAAGGAAAAGTTCAAAGCCAAATCCCCGCCAGCCACTTTGAAGTTTTCTCCCATTTGCAACCGGATTTTTTTCCCAACTCCTTTGCATCCACTAAAAAAAAAATAAAAAAAAATAAAAGTTGGGATCCTCATTCCCAAAAAAGTTTCAGCTGGAGCAGACAGAAATAATAATCAGAAAAAATTCCAGAATTTTAATTTTTAACCCACTTCAGTTTCCCAGCTGGGAAACGTTTTGGGGCAGGGATTCCATGGGAAAAAAAGGGGATTTTTATCCATTTTAAATAATCCCAAGGGTTTAGAGCAGACAAAGGCAACATGGCAGCACATTCCTAAATTAAAAAAACCAACCCTAAAAAAAACCAACCCTAAAAAAACCCAACCCTAAAAGTTGTTGCAGCACATGGGGAGAGTTGAAATTTTAGGAAAAAAGGGTGAAAAAATTTGATTTTCATTCATAACTTAGCTAAGGAAAAATAAGTTGTTTTTTTGCTGTTTCTACACACGTACGCCAAAAAAAAAAATTAAAAATAAAATTTAAAAAATCTTAATTTTTTACAAAGAAAAGCCCCAAGAGGCCACGGAACCATCCCTCATTTTTCCCCTTATAAGGAGCCAAACCCCGAATCAAAAACCCAGAAATTCCCGAGCAATCCCACAAAACCGCCTAAAATTAAAACACCAAGGAGGAGGGAAAAAAAACAAAAAAAAAGGAATTTTTAGCTCAGAACCAATGGGGAAAATTGGGAAAAATTCAGAATTTAATAATGGAGTGTTCTTACCATGGTGAGGCCGGGAGGGTTGGGCAGAGCAGCTGCGGTTCTGCCTCTGCCTGGGAATTTATAGCCAGGAAATTCTGGCTCCACCTGGATTTAAAGAAGTTTCTGTGAGTTTAAAGGAGCAGAGCTCCTTTTCCTGATATCCTAAAAAAATTCAGGATCGAATCCCACCCGGCTTGCGGGGTTTCTGGGGTTAAAGGCGGTGTCGTGGAAGACTTTTGGGGTTTTTTCCCCTTTTTTTTCCTTTTTTTTCCCTTTTTTTTCTTCTTTTTTTTTTTCTTATTTTTTCTTTTTTTTCCTTTTTTTGCTTTTTTTTTTCTTTTTTTTTCTCTTTTTTTTCCTTTTTTTTTCTTTTTCCCCTTTTTTATTTTTTTTTCCTGTTTTTTTTTCCTTTTTCTTTTTTTTCCTTTTTTCTTTTTTCTTTTTTTTTTCTTTTTTCTTATTTTTTCTTTTTCCCCTTTTTTCTTTTTTTTTCCTGTTTTTTTCCTTTTTTCTTTTTTTTCCCTTTTTTTCCTTTTTTATTATTTTTTCCACAATTCCCGATTCCCAAATCCACAATTCCCAATTCCCAAATCAACAATTCCCAATTTCCAGTTCCCAAATCCCCAATTCCACAATTCCCAGTTCCCAAACCCACAATTCCCAATTCCCAAATCCAAATTTCCCAAATCCACAATTCCCAAATCCACAATTCCCAATTCCCAATTCCCAGCTCCCAAATCCACAATTCCCAGTTCCCAATTCCCAAACCCACAGTTCCCAAATCCACAATTCCCCGTTCCTAAATCCAGAATTCCTGATTCCCAAATCCACATTTCCCAGTTCCCAAATCCACAATTCCCAAAGTCACAATTCCCAAATCCGCAATTCCCAGTTCCACAATTCCCGATTCCCAAATCCACAGTTCCCAATTCCCAATTCCCAAATCCACAATTCCCAAATCCACAATTCCCAGCTCCCAAATCCACAATTCCCAGATCCCAAATCCCCAATTCCCAATTCCCAAATCCACAATTCCCAAATCCACAACTCCCAGTTCCACAATTCCCAGTTCCCAGTTCCACAATTCCCAAATCCACAATTCCCAAATCCACAACTCCCAGTTCCACAATTCCCAGTTCCCAGTTCCACAATTCCCAAATCCACAATTCCCAAATCCACAACTCCCAATTCCCAAATCCACAATTCCCAGTTCCCAAATCCACAATTCCCAAATCCACAATTCCCAGTTCCCAGTTCCACAATTCCCAGTTCCCAGTTCCACAATTCCCAAATCCACAACTCCCAATTCCCAAACCCACAATTCCCAATTCCCAATTCCCAAATCCACAGTTCCCAAATCCACAATTCCCAGTTCCGAAATCCACAACTCCCAATTCCCAAATCCAAATTTCCCAAATCCACAATTCCCAGTTCCCAAATCCACAGTTCCCAAAGTCACAATTTCCAATTCCCAATTCCCAAATCCACGATTCCCAACTCCCAAATCCACAATTCCCAAATCCCAAGGGGGGGATTCAGAGCTGAGGGTGCAGCTGGATGCAAAGAACAGGAGGTTTGGGAAGCCTGGGAAATTTGGGAAGTTTGGGAAATCTGGGAAGTTCGGGAATTTTGGGAAATTTGGGAATTCTGGGAAGTTTGGGAAGTTTGGGAAGTTTGGGAAATTTGGGAAGTTTGGGAAGTTCGGGAAGTTTGGGAAGTTTGGGAAATTTGGGAAGTTTGGAAGTTTGGGAAGTTCGGGAAATTTGGGAAGTTTGGGAAGTTCGGAAGTCTGGGAAGTTTGGGAAATTTAGGAAGTTTGGGAATTCTGGGAAGTTTGGGAGGTTTGGGAAGTTCGGGAAATTTTGGAAGTTTGGGAAATTTGGAAAGTTTGGAAAGTTTGGGAAGTTCGGAAGTTTGGGAAGTTCGGAAGTTTGGAAGTTTGGGAAGTTTGGGAAGTCTGGGAAGTTTGGGAAATTTGGGAAGTTTGGAATTTCTGCCCCAGTTCCCAGCAGGACGCAGCAATTTGGGAATAATTCCCTTTGAATTAAAAAAAGGTCAAAATTTATTTCCTTTTCTTTGAATAAAAAAGAGCAAAATTAATTTCTTTTGAATAAAAAAAAAGAGGAAAAAATAATTCCCTTTGAATAAAAAAAGAGCAAAATTCATTCCATTTTCTTTGGATAAAAAAGAGCAAAAATAATTCCCTTTTATTTGAATTAAAACAGAGTAAAAATAATTCCCTTTTAATAAAAAAAGAGCAAAATTTATTCTCCTTTCTTTGAATAAAAAAGAGCAAAATTGATTCCCTTTGAATAAAAAAAAAAGAGCAAAAAAATTTCCCTTTTATTTGAATAAAAAGAGCAAAATTTATTCCCTTTTATTTCAATTAAAAACCAGCAAAAATTATTCCCTTTTCTTTGAATAAAAAAGAGCAAAATTAATTCCCATTGAATAAAAAAGGGCAAAATTTATTCTCCTTTCTTTGAATAAAAAAGAGCAAAATTAATTTCTTTTGAATAAAAAAAAGCAAAAAATAATTCCCTTTGAATAAAAAAGAGCAAAATTTATTCCCTTTTATTTCAATAAAAAACCAGCAAAAATTATTTTCTTTTCTTTTAATAAAAAAGAGCAAAAAAAAAATCCCTTTTCTTTGAATTAAAACAGAGCAAAATTTATTCCATTTTCTTTGAATAAAGAGAAAAATTTATTCCCTTTTCTTTTAATAACACTTCAATACAGCCAGGAAAGTGAAATGCTTTGTGCACATGTGGGATTTTGGGGTTTTTTTAATGGGTTTTAAATAGAATTTAATAGATTTTAAAGAATTTCATCCAAGCTGAGCTCATGGAGTAAAAGGCTGTTCCAACACTGGGGGGGGGGGGGAGTTTAAATCCCACCTTCGGTGTTCTGAGAGAGGTGGGTGAGGTGAATTTTTGAGATTTGAGCTGATTTCTGAGGCGGAATTTTTTTAATTTTTAATTTTTTTTAAGAAGGAGCTGTTTTCCTCCTCCAAAATTTCGCTTTTTTGCCTCTTTCAGACTGGGTGAGGCTTTTTCAGGAAGAAGTTTTCCTATGTTGTAGTGTGGTGTTCCTCCAATTTATGTACTGTCCCCCCCTATTATGTGTAAAATGGTTCTGTCCTCCCCAGTTTTCCCGCCACAGCCCTGCTGACAGTTTGTTACCATGGTTACCGCTGCCCTCAGTCTGTGTCTGTCACCCAAAGTTTTTAATTTCTCCTGCCCCTTTTTCCCTTTTTAGTAAATCTTTTCTCCTCCCTGGGCCCAGTCAATCACTCTCCACTCCTCCCGGTTTTCCAGAACCTTCGTCTCACTGGGGGTTGTGGTTGGCTGTAGTCCCGGGGGCCCTCCCTTACCTTTTATTTATTGGTTTCCCTGGAATGTCAGTTCTGTGAACTTCATCCCCTCACCTTTCCCGATTGGTTCCACCTATACACCCCCCCCCCCTCCTTTATAATCCTGTTTCACCCCCTATTCGGGGCCACTTTCCGGGCTGGTTTCCCTATGTTGGATTTCTCTGTACCACCAATAAACCAACGTTAACCCCTGGAGAAGTGGTCAGCTCCTCTCCTCGACCAAGGGCCAGGTTCACCTCATGGAATGTTTCAGAAGGGCTGGAAATGTCCCTGGGTGTGCTGGTGACAGCGGCTGGACATGCCCAGGTGTGCCCAGGTGGGCAGGAGGCCGCTGGCACCTGGATTTCAGCAGGAATGGAGCGGCCAGCAGGGTTAGGGAAGGGACTGTCCCCTGAGCTGGCACTGCTGAGGGACCCCCTGGAACCTTGGGGTCAGCTCTGGGATCCTCAGGGCAGGAAGGGCCTGGAGGGGCTGGAGAGGGTCCGGGAATGGAGCTGGGAAGGGTCTGGAGAGGCTGAGGGAGCTGGGAAGGGTCTGGAGAACCAGGAGGGGCTGAGGGAGCTGGGAAGGGAATGGAGAACCAGGAGGGGCTGAGGGAGCTGGGCAGGGCCTGGAGAACCAGGAGGGGCTGAGGGAGCTGGGAAGGGCCTGGAGAACCAGGAGGGGCTGAGGGAGCTGGGAAGGGTCTGGAGAACCAGGAAAAGCTGAGGGAGCTGGGAAGGGAATGGAGAACCAGGAGGGGCTGAGGGAGCTGGGAAGGGCCTGGAGAACCAGGAGGGACTGAGGGAGCTGGGAAGGGTCTGGAGAGGCTGAGGGAGCTGGGCAGGGTCTGGAGAACCAGGAGGGACTGAGGGAGCTGGGAAGGGTCTGGAGAGGCTGAGGGAGCTGGGAAGGGTCTGGAGAACCAGGAGGGGCTGAGGGAGCTGGGAAGGGCCTGGAGAACCAGGAGGGGCTGAGGGAGCTGGGAAGGGTCTGGAGAACCAGGAGGGGCTGAGGGAGCTGGGCAGGGGCTGAGCCTGGAGCAAAGGAGGCTCAGGGGCCCTGGTGGCTCTGCACAAGTCCCTGCCAGGAGGGGACAGTCCAGGGAACAGGGACAGGAGCAGAGGGAACGGCCTCAGGCTGGGCCAGGGCAGCTCAGGGGGGATTTTAGGGACAATTTCGCCATGGAACTGATCCCTTGTGGAGGCTGAGCTAGGACAGAGTTCCAGAATCAAGCAGGGATTTATTCCCAGCATCTCCTCCATGGGTGCACCTTGGGCAGCACCAGAGCCCAGCCAGGGCTGCACCCAAAATGACCCAAAACGGCCCCAAAATGCACGAGCGCTCCCGGGGTCTCTCCCTGGGATCAGCTCTGCTCCATTTGCCCCTTGCAGTTCATTGTCCCATTCCAGCTTCAGCCCAGGCAGTCCCACCCTGCTTGTTTTTCTCTCTGCAGCCCACGGGGTTTGTGCTCCTGGGCTGGGATTTGGGGCATTTGTCCTTGGTGCCCAGCTGGAGCAGGAATTGTTTTGTCTCTCTGCTCTGTGCACACAGCTCACCATCCCGTAATGTGAAGCCCAGAACTGCACACTAAAGCACCACAGAATGGGAAAAATATAAAATCTAAACCCTGAGGCAGCAGAAAGGGCAATTAAACACTGTTAGTGCTGGACTCACCATCCCTGGAGATGTTTAGGAACGACCAGATGCAGCACTCAGTGCTCAGGTCTGGCTCACAAAGTGGCCAAAGCTCTGCCTCACGTTGGACTCCATGGTCTCCAAGGTCTCTCCAGCCTCCACAACACGACAATTCCCAGGAATCCCGGGATGCAAAGTGTGAAAAGTGCGTATTTTATGACTGGCTTTTCACAAATATTAATATTATATGTGTTGCGTCATAAGGTAATACTGTATTAATTCTCTTAAGTAGAGTGTTAAATATAGTTTTAGGTTATAACAAAATGTTAAAATAGAAATTATGCTTTGTAGGATACTTTTTTTAAAGAAAGGACTCACACTGAGATAGCAGCCACAGGACACCTAAATCTTTCAGAAAAAAAGAATTTATTGCTCCATTATCAGGAGAAATGAACTTCTTCCTGCCTTGCTCAACCATGAAGATGCTGGTTAGGATTCAGAGGAAGAAGCTGATACCGCCCAGACAGAATCCTGTGTTAGAATGGAAATGATGCATCATGTATGGGGTGTATGAATATGCAACAGGTTATTGTTTTTAAGGGTTAATCCTCTGTTAACGTGGGTCCTTTTTCGAGCTTATTTTGCCCAGAAAAGGTACCCGGACCCTCTGTAACTCTTTGTTTCTATTGTCTCATATTATCTTAATTCAAACTGTCCAAATTATCATGACTCTAATTGTATTACTATTTTAAAACCATTTTATTACTATTAAACTTTTAAACTTTTAAAAACAACTAAGTGATAGGTGTTTTCCACACGGAGGGCGATGCCCGCCCCGTGCCTCAGTTTCCCCCATTGCCCCACAGGGCGCTCCCTCAGCGCGCTCCGCCAGGGGGCGCTGCGCCCGCCGCCGCCTCTGGCCACGCCCCCGCGGCTCCTGATTGGCCAGCGCCGCCACCGCCGCCATTTTCAAACCGCCGCCGCCGCCGCCGCCATTTCTCCCCGAGCTGAGGCGCCGCTGCCGCCACCGCCGCCGCCAGCCCCGCTGCTGTCCCCGTCCCCATGGAGGCAGAGCCCCTGGGCCAGAAACCCTCTGCGAGGAGACGGAGCAGGGTCAGCATCTCGCCCCCGGCGGGCGGAACCCCCAGTGTGGCCGCTTCCTGCAACCGGTAGGAGTCGCGATCCCCCCGCGTCCCCCCGTGAGGGGCTGAGGGAGACCCGCGGGGCGCCCTCAGAGGGGATCCCACCGGTTCTCCCTTTAACTTCTTGAGTGTCTTGTGAAGGGAAGCTTCCCCCGGCCAGCTGTGAGGGGATTTTCCAGGGAAATGCCCTCCATTCCCATCAAACCCTGTTTTATGTTCAAGGCTCTCCCTTCCCATCTCCTGAGGGCTGTGGGAGAATCCTTTGCCTTTCAGCCTCATGAGTTGCAAGCTTCATTCCTCAGGCTGCAACAGCTTTATCAGGCTATAACAGCTTTATAACATGCCCCTAATGAGTCTGTAGCTGCTCCTGTCACGAAGTTTTAAAGGGTTGGAATGATCCTAAAGGATCATCCAGGGACACCGTCCCAGGCTGCTCCGGACACTTGCAGGGATTCCAGGAGCAGCCACAGCTTCTCTGGGCAGGGCTGGCATCATCCTCCTCTCCTGGGCATAAAATCCCCCCCAGCACCAGCTGGGCCTTTATTCTGATCTTTAAACCCCTGTGTGTTACTGTTGCTCTGAGGTGTGAAACTTGGGAGATTTTCCTGGAGGAGATTTAGGAATAAAATCACCCTGAGGTTCAGTTCATCTTATTGGTGTTGAGCCCAAAATGTTACCTGGGTGTGTTTAAAATTTAAGCAGATCAGCAGAGGTTTGGGTTTTCTGTTGCCCTCAAGGTTAGAAAATGACTTCTCCAAGTGTGCAGGTGATGTGGAAACCTCTTGGGAATGTCCATGTGAAAATGGGATTGGGAATGTCCATGTGAAAATGGGATTGGGAATATCTGTGTGAAAACGGGATTGGGAATATCCGTGTGAAAATGGGATTGGGAATATCCGTGTGAAAATGGGATTGGGAATATCCGTGTGAAAATGGGATTGGGAATATCTGTGTAAAAATGGGATTTAGGATATCTATGTGAAAATGGGATCTGGAATATCCGTGTGAAAACAGGTTTGGAAATATCCATGTAAAAATGGGATTTGGAATAACCATGTGAGAACAGGATTGAGAATATCCTTGTGAAAATGGGATTGGGAATGTCCAAGCAAAGATGGAATTTGGAAATATCCACATAAAAATGGGATTGGGATTATCCGTGTGAAAACAGGATTTGGAGTATCCATGTGAAAATGGGATTTGGAATATCCATGTGAAAATAAAATTGGGATATCCAAGCAAAAATGGGATTGGGAATATCCATGCAAAGATGGAATTTGGAAATATCCATGTCAAAATGGGATTGGGAATATCCATGTACAAATGGGATTTGCAATGTCCATGTGAGAATGGGATTGGGAATGTCCAAGAAAAAATGGGGTTTGGGATATCCTCATAAAAATGGGATTGGGAATACCTGTGTGAAAAATGGGATCTGGAACATGGGATGGGATGTGAACATGGAACATGGGAAAAATGGGATTGGAATATCCATGTGAAAATGGGATCTGGAACATGGAAAATGGGATGTGAAAACAGGATTTGGAATATCCAAGGGAAAATGGGGTTTGGAATATCCCTGTCAAAATGGGGTTTGGAAATATCCATGTAAAATGGAATTTAGGATATCCCTGTCAAAATGGGATTGGGAATATCCACGTATCTGACCCGATGGTGGCTTGGGATGGTCGGGCAGTGCTGGGTGAGGCCAAAGGAATTGGGGTAAAACCAGGAATGAATGAATGAATGAATGAATGAATGAATGAATGAATGAATGAATGAATGCAGGTACACCCGAGGTGATGCACAGCTGCTGCTGGAGGCTTCTTTGGAGAAATTAAAAACTTCAACTGGGACATCTCCAGCCCAGTTTAAATTTTCAGCTTGGCACTGGCTGGGTGGGACCTACAAACATCCATGGGATTTTCTTACCTCTCAGTGTGATCTCACTCACTGGGGGACAATTTTCCTTGGATTTACTGGAAATTTTTCATGCTTCATCTTGTGCATGTGGAAGGGTCTGCTTGTGGTTTGATCCTTTTCTGGATTGTCTAGACAGCACTTAAATCCATTTTACCTTGCCGGGATCCCCTTTTTTTACCTTCCTTAAATCCCCTTTTGCCTTCCTTAAATCCCCTTTTACCCTCCTTAAATCCCTTTTTGCTTTCCTTAAATCCCCTTTTACCTTCCTTAAATCCCTTTTTGACTTCCTTAAATCCCCTTTTACCTTCCTTAAATCCCCTTTTACCTTCCTTAAATCCTCTTTTACCTTCCCTAAATCCCTTTTTTTCCCCCTTCCCTGGATCCCCTTTTACCTTTCTTAAATCCCTTTTCTTTCCCCCTTTGCCTGGATCCCCTTTTTTTAATTTTCCCCCTTTGCATGGATCCCTTTTTTTAATTTTCCCCCTTGCCTGGATCCCTTTTTTAAATTTTCCCCCTGTGCATGGATCCCTTTTTTTTATTCCCCTTTGCCTGGATCCCGTTTTTTTTCTTTTCCTCTTGCCTGGATCCCTTTATTTTTTTCCCCCTTGCCTGAGTCCCCTGATTTTTCCCCTTCCCTAAATCCCTTTTTGCCTTCCTTGGATCCCCTTTTACCTTCCTTAAATCCCTTTTTTTTCCCCTTGCCTGGATCCCCTTTTACCTTCCTTAAATCCCTTTTTTTCCCCTTACCTGGATCCCCTTTTACCTTCCTTAAATCCCTTTTTTTTCCCCTTGCCTGGATCCCTTTATTTTCCCCTTCCCCAAATCCCTTTTTGCCAGCTCCCAGTCCCTTTCCAAACCCTGCCCATCATTTTGCCCCAGTTGCACTGGGAATGCCAGAGCTGCTCCCAGTGTCCAGATGGCATCTCCCAAATCCCAGCTGGCATCATCTGAGCTCTGTGCAAAGCCCCAAGAACAGAATTTCTGTTGTTTAATCCTTGCAGCTGTTGGGGACGGTGACACAGGGGTTGTTTGCTAAATTAAAATAAAACACACCAAAATGTGGAAGCGGTCAGATTTGGTGGCACCGACGGGCGTTTGGTGGCACCGACGGGCGTTTGGTGGCACCGACGGGCGTTTGGTGGCACTGACGGGCGTTGGGTGGCACCAACACTCCTTTGGTGGCGCCAACACTCCTTTGGTGACACTGACGGGCGTTGGGTGGCGCCGACGGGCGTTTGGTGGCGCCGACGGGCGTTTGGTGGCACCAACGGGGGTTTGGTGGCACCGACACTCCTTCGGTGGCACCGACAGACACTCCTTCGGTGGCACCGACTGTGTTTGGTGGCACCGACAGGCGTTTATTGGCACCAACACTCCTTTGGTGGCACCGACGGGCTTTTGATGGAACCGACCGCGTTTGATGGCACTGATGGGCATTTGGCGGCACCGACGGGCGTTTGGCGGCACCGACGGGCGTTTGGCGGCACCGACGGGCGTTGGGTGGCACCGACGGGCGTTGGGTGGCACCGACGGGCGTTGGGTGGCACCAACACTCCTTTGGTGGCGCCGAATGCATTTGGTGGCACCGACAGGCGTTTGGCGGCACCGACGGGCGTTTGGTGGCACCGACACTCCTTTGATGGCACCAATGGGCGTTTGGCGGCACCGATGGGCATTTGGTGGCACCGACCACGTTTGGTGGCACTGACAGGCATTTTGCGGCACCGACAGGCGTTCGGCGGCACCGACTGCGCTTGGTGGCACGCATTGGTGCCAGGGGCTGGGCTGGGCTCCAGGGCCTTGAAGGGCTCTCCCAACCTGGTCATTCTGTAATTCTGTGATTCTGTAACTGACTCTGGCTGTTGGTCATGTCAAACTCTTTTAATTCTTTGAAGTTATTCCCTCTTTCCTGGGAAATCCTCTCCTCGGGGATGGACAATACTGGCAGAGTCCTTAGGTTGCAGCACCTTTATCTCAAGGTTTCTGTGGCTGGACTCCATGGTCCTGAAGGGCTCTCCCAACCTGGTCATTCTGGGAATTCTGTGTGTGAAGGAGAAAGGCAAAGTTTGGGTTTCTATGATTTTACACCCTCCCCAAACCAACCTTCTCCAACACAACTCCCAGAGGCTGCACGAACATTCCCAGGTTTTATTCCCTCTCTCCAAGGCCAGGTTTGGAGCGATCTGGTCTAGTGAAAAATGTCCCTGCCCGTGGCAGGGGATGGAACTGAATGATCCTGATGGCCTCTTCCAACCCAAACCATTCAACAATTCAATGAGAAAAACAGGTCTCCCAACCTGGTCATTCTGTAATTCTGTGATTCTGTAACTGACTCTGGCTGTTGGTCATGTCAAACTCTTTTCATCCTTTGAAGTTTTTCCCTCTTTCCTGGGCAATCCTCTCCTCAGGGATGGACAATACCGGCAGAGTCCTTAGGAAGCAGCACCTTTATCTCAAGGTTTAGGTGGCTGGACTCCATGGTCCTGAAGGGCTCTCCCAACCTGGTCATTCTGGGAATTCTGTGGAAAAAGTCAAGTTTTACCCTGCCACCTTTCCCTGGGGCAGTGCTGGGTTAGGCTTGCAGGGATGCAGAAGGGAGGAAGGTGGAATTTTGTTGGTGGCAGCCTCGGAGGTTTCATGTGACACAAAACCCTTCCCATCCACGCAGGGATTTTGTCAGGGGGAGCTTTGTGTGCAAGGAATTTGTTGTTTTATCATCTCCAGGATTGGCTTTAACGAGGCATCTCAGACAGACAGAGAGTCCTTCCTGAATTATAGATTTCAAAAATGCTTTTAAACCCCTTCCCTGCTCACCTGCACAAGCCACAATAAACCCCATTGCCTTTGATTTATTCCCTTGGCACATTTATCCCATGAAAGGCACTTTATTGGCTGCTGACCTCACTGCTGGGAGGGCCGAGTGCTTTTGATGCCGATGCTTTTCTTGCCTTTCTCCTCCTTAATTAGGGCTTTTTACCCGCGGTGTTTGTTTGCTCTTGATCCTGGCTGCGATTGCAGCTCTGCCCGAAGCCTCCCCACCAGCACAAACACTCACTCCTCCCTGCCATTATCACATCAAAGTTCACCCTGTTCTGTTTGCCCAATTACCCCATCATTAAAAAGAACCAAACAATATTAAAAGTAGTAACAATTTTAATGAAAATAATTATATATATATAAATCAGGGATAATTTGGTTCCAATAATAGCGCATAAGCAAAAACAACCGCGGGGTACGGAGGGCAGGGTTTTTGACCCTTGCCACTTCCCGTACCAGCCTGCCCAGTGACAGTCACCCCTTACATGCCATGTGTCAGTGCCATCTCCTCCCATTTTCGGTTCAGTCACTTTTCTGTCTCCACCCTCATCTCACCACCTTTACCATGCATGCGCCTCCACTGGGTTTGGAGGTCGCACAAGTCTTTGGGGGTCGTCACTGATGAAGGCCCTGGAGTCTTCCTCGTTGTCCTTTAGTTCACCTTTGGGTTACCCATGTGCACCAAGCCAGTACAGTGTAAGCCAAGACTAACGTATCACTGTATCTGCATATCAAAGCAATAAGTCCCTTATAATTAGCATTTTCTTGGACCCAAGCAGGTTCTTGGTCATTTTTAGCAACTGTATCTTCAGCTTCTTCCCTGTGCTCCTTGAGAACATCTGCTGGGAAGGGGAGTGGGTGGAGCCCCTCCTTTCCCTCTCTTCTTTGGCATTACAACTTTTAACTATGAACTGTTTTATTATTGCTATGTTTGCCCAATTATCCCATCATTAAAAAGAACCAAACAATATTAAAAATAGTAACAATTTGAATGAAATAATTAAAAATATATATATATAAATCAGGGATAATTTGTTTCAAATAATAGCGCATAAGCAAAAACAACCGCGGGGTACGGAGGGCAGGGTTTTTGACCCTTGCCACTTCCCGTACCAGCCTGCCCAGTGACAGTCACCCCTTACATGCCATGTGTCAGTGCCATCTCCTCCCATTTTCAGTTCCTCACTTTTCTGTCTCCGCCTTCATCACCACCTTTACCACGCATGTGCCACCACTCGGTTTGGTCTTTGGGAGTCGTTTTGGATGAAGACCTCTCCTCTTCCTCGTTGTCCTTTAATTCCCCTTTGGGTTACACATGTGCACCAAGCCAGTACAATGTAAGCCAAGGCTAATGTATCACTGCATCTACATATCAAAGCAATAAGTCCCTTATAATTAGCATTTTCTTGGACCTTTTATGTTTGCCCAATTATCCCATCATTAAAAAAAAACCAAACAATATTTAAGGTAGCAACAATTTTAATTAAATAGTTAAATATATATATATATATAAAAATCAGGGATAATTTGGTTCAAATAACAGCACATAAGCAAAACCAACCGCGGGGTACGGAGGGCAGGGTTCTTGACCCTTGCCACTTCCCGTACCAGCCTGCCCAGTGACAGTCACCCCTTACATGCCATGTGTCAGTGCCATCTCCTCCCATTTTCAGTTCCTCACTTTTCTGTCTCTGCTTTCATTACCACCTTTACCCCGCATGCGCCACCACTCGGTTTGGTGCTCGCACAAGTCTCTGGGAGTCATCACTGATGAAGGCCCTGGAGTCTTCTTCGTTGGCCTTTAATTCACCTTTGGGTTACCCATGCACACCAAGCCAGTACAATGTAAGCCAAGACTAACGTATCACTGTATCTGCATATCAAAGCAATAAGTCCCTTATAATTAGCATTTTCTGGGACCCAACCAGGTTCTTGGTCATTTTTAGCAACTGTATCTTCAGCTTCTTTCCTGTGCTCCTTGAGAACATCTGCTGGGAAGGGGGGTGGGTGGAGCCCCTCCTTTCCCTCTCTTCTTTGGCATTACAACTTTTTACTATTAACTATTTTATTATTCTCAAATATTAATTACTGTATCAATATTAATTACTGTTTCAATTTTTTTCAGCACCAATTATAATTATTTAGCACAACCCAAACTGCAAGCTTTTCCTGCCCTGAAGAAGGTGGGGATTAAAGTGCAGCTTTTGAGCATCATTGGAAGCTCCAAGTTTGCAGGAAATATCCAAAGGCTCCAATTCCCAGTGCTTTGGTTTGGTTTTTTTTTTCCCAAGAGCAGCCTGTGAGTGATTGGTGCTGATAAAAATTGAAACAGTAATCAATATTGATACAGTAATTAATATTTGAGAATTAAAAACTCTTATTTTTTAATAATATATTATTAATTAATAAGTATTAATAATAAAATAATGTTAATAAATTAATAAAAATAATAAAAATAACCAAATAATAGTAGTAGTAGTAGTAATAATAATAATAATAATAATATATTAATAATATTTTTTCTATTTTAATTAATAAAATAATAAAAATAACCAAATAATAGTAATAATAACAATATATTAATAATACTATATTAATAATATTTTGGTTATTTTTATTATTTTTATTAATTTATTAACATTATTTTATTATTAATACTTATTAATTAATAATATATTATTAAAAAATAAGAGTTTTTAAGTGTTTAAACCCCATTTGTGTCCTTTGTTCCTTGGACAACAATTCCACAATCTTAGAGCAGCTGGGAGAGGGTTGGGAAGAAATTATCCCTGAGTAAAATCATTAATTAAAAAAGAAATCAAATAAGATTTTTAAGTGTTTAAACCCCACTCATGTGCTTTGTCTCTTGGGCATCCCTGGGTGTAAATGTTGATTATTTTAACACCAAGCTTTTAATTACTTTGTGCTGATGATAGGCTGCTCATTATTGTCCTGTAAAGCAGAAGTCAAGCTACAATTAGTAAATAATTATCTCCCCTCACTAATCATTATCCTCAATGTCCAGTGCAGTCTTTGTGCTGTTTAATGAATAAATTCAGGATGGAATATAATATAATATAATATAATATAATATAATATAATATAATATAATATAATATAATATAATATAATATAATATAATATAATATAATATAATATAATATTATATAATATATAAAAATGATATATTAAGTATATATTTTGCGTATTTTATATAATATATTAAATACATATTATTGATTAATATTTTAAAATTAATATATAATTATTATATATTCTATTCTTATTCCTTATTTATCATTTGAGTGAGAATATCCAGAGATGCTCCAAAGCATTTTATCATTATTTTAATATTTTAATATTAATTATTAACATTAATTATTAATTAATGTTAATTAATATTAATTAATATTTTAATTTCCGTTTTGCATTGCTTGGTTCAGCTGAGAGGCAGAAACAATTCCAAGGTTCCTCCCCACCAGGAACCCCCTTGGGGCGTGGTGGTCCCACCCATCCTGGGGGGGAGAAACCCCTCATTGAAGCTGCTGCCCTCACTGGAATTAATGAGGAATTATCATTAATTATCTTCCTGGACAGGAAGGCAAGGCTTGATCACAGCAATTTTCATTGGGTTTCCTTGTTGTAGTGCGTTCAGTTCGTTTATTTAATTGCTCCACCATTTTGTGTGGTACTCTGTCATTTTATGTATTGTTTCCCCCTGTTTAATGGAAATGGTTCTGCCCTCCCCTCCCTACCGTCTAGCCCTGCCAGTTAAGTTATCCCCATGGCACCTCCCGCCATGGGGGTGTCAGTTTTCATGCTTATATAATTTCTCCTCCTTCTCCTGCCCATATATGTAATTGTTTCCTCCTCACCGGGCGTTCAGTTAGTTTATTTAATTGCTCCCTCATTTTGTGTGGTACTCTGTCATTTTATCATTTTATGTATTGTTTCCCCCTGTTAAATGTAAATGGTTCTGCCCACTCCCACCCCCGTCTAGCCCTGCCAGTTATCTCCATGGCAACTCCCGCCATGGGGGTGTCAGTTTTCTTGCTTATATATATATATGTATATATATATTTCTTGGTTATATAATTTCTCCTCCCCCTCCTACCCATATATGTAATTGTTTCCTCCTCCCTGGGCATTTGGTTAGTTCGTTTAATTGCTCCCCAATTCTGTGTAGTACTCCGCCATTTTATGTATTGTATTCCCCTGTTTAATGGAAATGGTTCTGCCCTCCACTCCCTACCGTCTAGCCCTGCCAGTTAAGTTCTCCCCATGGCAACTCCCGCCATTTTCTTGGTTATATAATTTCTCCTCCCCCTCCTACCCATATATGTAATTGTTTCCTCCTCACTGGGCGTTCGGTTAGTTTAATTAATTGCTCCGCATTTTGTGTAGTACTCCGCCATTTTATGTATTGTATTTGAGGAGAAACCCCTCATTGAAGCTGCTGCCCTCACTGGAATTAATGAGGAATTATTATTAATTATCTTCCTGGACAGGAATGCAAGGCTTGATCACAGCAATTTTCTTTGGGGTTCCTTGTTGTAGTGCGTTCAGATAATTTATTTAATTGCTCCCCCATTTTGCGTGGTACTCCGCCATTTTATGTATTGTATCCCCCTGTTTAATGGAAATGGTTCTGCCCTCCCCCCTCCCCGTCTAGCCCTGCCAGTTAAGTTGTCCCCATGGCAACTCCCGCCATGGGGGTGTCAGTTTTCTTGGTTATATAATAATTCCAGCGCCTTGTGCTTGTCAAAAAGCTCGCAAAAAAATGGATTTATGCTCTGAGAATATCAAACAAATCACATTTACAACTCTCACAAGCTCCCATGTGGGTGCTTCTCTGCTCCCCTTTATTTTGGTGAAGCCAAAGAAAACCCAGAACAAACAACAGAAAAAAGGCCCAGAGCCAAAAATCTCTTTGGAATTGGAATTGCAAATCCAGGTGGAGGTGGAGGAACAACCCCAGGCCGAGTTCTGCAGGTTGGAGCAGGAAATTCCGTGGATGAACAACACCACAGTTCCCTCCGAGAGGAAAAGAAAAGCTTTTAAAAAAACCCCAAAAATGGAGCTCAGGAAAGGGTTAAACGAGATTCCAGAGCTCTCGGGGTTTGCAGAGACCTCGGGATTCTCCCTTTTCCCTTTGGTTTTGCTTTTTGTTGTTTTATCATTCCAGAGGATGAACCAAAGGGCTCCAGAGCCGCTTCTGGGTTTTACAAAATTCCTTTTTCATTCCCTTCCTCGAGAAAGAAAGAAATCCTTCCTTTCCCTCTAGGTGTCACCCCTGCATTGGGAATCAGATTTTCCTTTCAATCCAACCCCAGCGTTGGGATTTCACTCCTGCTTTGGGTGAAATATTTCACATTTCCAATAATTTCCATCGATTTTGTTTTACCCACTCAAACACAGCAAGGCTGAAAGGAATTAATTCCGTAATACTTCAAGGGGATTTTTTTTTTTCACTGAATTAATATTTATGGACTCGCAGAAAGATTTGGGTTGGAAAATCCCAAGGGACCAATGAAATCCCACAGGATCAATAAAATAAATCCCAAAGGATCAATACAATCCCACAGGACCAATAAAATCCCAAAGGATCAATAAAATCCCACAGGACCAATGAAATTCCAAAGGATCAATGAAATCCCAAAGGACCAATAAAATAAATCCCAAAGGATCAATAAAATCCCAAAGGACCAATGAAATCCCACAGGATCAATAAAATCCCAAAGAAACAATAAAATCCCAAAGGATCAATAAAATAACAAAGGAACAATAAAATAAATCCCAAAGGACCAATGAAATCCCACAGGACCAATAAAACCCCAAAAGATCAATGAAATCCCAAAGAACAAATAAAATAAATCCCAAAGGATTTTAAGGCCCTTAAAGCTCATTTTATCCCCACCCTTAGCATGGGCACTCCAAGCCCTGTCCAACCTGGTTTGAAATATTTTTAAATTGAAATATTTTTAAATTGAAATATTTTTCAATTGAAATATTTTTAAATTGAAATATTTTAAAATTGAAATGTTTTTTAAATTGAAATATTTTTAAATTTCAATATTTTTAAATCCCACACTTGCCTTTTGCTGAACTTTTACTTCTGTTTCTCAGCTGAAGTTCCACAGCTGAACCAACCAAGCTGCAAAATTGAAATTAAAATACCAAGGAATGGATTTAGACCTCTCAATATTCCATTAAATATTCCATTAAATATTCCATTCAATATTCCAGTAAATATTCCATTCAATATTCCAGTAAATATTCCAGTAAATATCCCATTAAAAATTCCAGTAAATATCCCATTAAATATTCCATTCAATATCCCATTAAATATCCCATTCAATATTCCATTCAATATTCCAGTAAATACTCTATTAAATATCCCAGTAAATATCCCATTAAATATTCCATTAAATATTCCATTCAATATTCCATTAAATATCCCATTCAATATCCCATTAAATATCCCATTCAACATTCCATTCAATATCCCATTAAATATTCCATTCAATATTCCATTCAATATTCCAGTAAATATCCCATTAAATATTCCATTAAATATTCCATTAAATATCCCATTAAATATCCCATTAAATATCCCATTCAATATTCCATTAAAAATTCCATTCAATATCCCATTAAATATCCCATTAAATATCCCATTAAATATCCCATTAAATATTCCATTCAATGTTCCATTAAATATTCCATTCAATATCCCATTCAATATTCCATTAAATATCCCATTCAATATCCCATTCAATATTCCATTAAATATCCCATTCAATATTCCATTCAATATCCCATTAAATATCCCATTAAATATTCCATTCAATATTCCATTAAATATTCCATTCAATATTCCATTAAATAAAATCCCATTATATAAAATCCCATTAAATATCCCATTCAATATCCCATTAATTATTCCATTAAATATCCCATTAAATATCCCATTCAATATTCCATTAAATATTCCATTCAATATCCCATTCAATATTCCATTCAATATCCCATTCAATATTCCATTAAATATTCCATTCAATATCCCATTCAATATCCCATTCAATATTCCATTCAATATCCCATTCAATATCCCATTCAATATTCCATTAAATATCCCATTCAATATCCCATTCAATATTCCATTAAATATCCCATTAAATATTCCATTCAATATTCCAGTAAATATTCCAGTAAATATTCCATTAAATATCCCAATCAACATTCCATTCAATATTCCATTCAATATTCCATTAAATATTCCATTAAATATTCCATTCAATATCCCATTCAATATTCCATTCAATATCCCATTCAATATCCCATTAAATATTCCATTCAATATTCCAGTAAATATTCCATTAAATATTCCAGTAAATATCCCATTCAATATCCCATTACATATCCCATTAAATATCCCATTAAATAAAATCCCATTAAATGTCCCATTAAATATTCCAGTAAATATCCCATTAAATATTCCATTAAATATTCCATTCAATATCCCATTAAATATGCCATTCAATATTCCATTCAATATTCCATTCAATATCCCATTCAATATCCCATTAAATATTCCATTCAATGTTCCATTAAATATTCCATTAAATATCCCATTCAATATCCCATTAAATATTCCATTCAATATTCCATTGAATATCCCATTAAATATCCCATTAAATAAAATCCCATTTAATATTCCATTCAATATCCCATTTAATATTCCATTCAATATCCCATTAAATATCCCAGTAAATATCCCAGTAAATATTCCATTCAATATTCCATTAAATATTCCGTTCAATATTCCATTCAATATCCCATTCAATATCCCATTCAATATTCCATTCAATATCCCATTAAATATCCCATTAAATATCCCATTAAATATCCCATTAAATTTTCCATTCAATATTCCATTCAATATCCCATTCAATATCCCATTAAATATCCCATTAAATATCCCATTAAATATCCCATTAAATATCCCATTAAATATTCCATTCAATATTCCATTCAATATCCCATTAAATAAAATCCCATTAAATATTCCATTCAATATTCCATTCAATATCCCATTAAATATTCCATTAAATATCCCATTCAATATTCCATTAAATATTCCATTCAATATTCCATTCAATATCCCATTAAATAAAATCCCATTAAATATCCCATTCAATATTCCATTACATATCCCATTCAATATTCCATTCCCTGCCCACAGAATTGAAGGAATTTTTAAGGATCCTTTCCAAGCCCAGATCGTTTGATCCTGAACTGCTTGAAAAACATTGCCCAGAGCGCTAGAAGCTATTAATTAATTATTTCATTAATTAAGGAGATGCTCTCAGGTTCCTTCACACATGACATTTGTTCCGTGGGACTTTGTACGGTTGGATAGTGCAGATTTCTTTGGATGTTTCTGAATTCCTTGGATGTTTCTGATTTCCTTGGCTATTTCTGATTTCCTTGGCTATTTCTGATTTCCCTGGATATTTCTGATTTCCCTGGATATTGCTGAATTCCTTGGATATTGCTGAATTCCTTGGATATTGCAGAGTCCCTTGGATTCTGATTTCCGTGGCTATTGCTGAATTCCTTGGATAGTGCTGAATTCCTTGGATAGTGCTGAATTCCTTGGATATTTCTGATTTCCTTAGCTATTTCTGATTTCCTTGGATGTGTCTGAATTCCTTGGATACTGATTTCCTTGACTATTCCTGAATTCCTTGGATGTGTCTGAATTCCTTGGATACTGATTTCCTTGACTATTCCTGAATTCCTTGGATGTGTCTGAATTCCTTGGACATTTCTGAATTCCTTGGCTATTTCTGATTTCCTTGGATATTTCTGAATTCCTTGGATATTTCTGAATTCTTTGGATACTGATTTCCTTCACTATTCCTGAATTCCTTGGCTAATTTCCTTGGATATTTCTGATTTCCTTGGATGTTTCTGATTTCCCTGGCTATTGCAGATTCCCTTGGACATTTCTGATTTCCTTGATATTTCTGATTTCCTTGGATATTGCTGAATTCCTTGGATATTGCTGATTCCCTTGGATACTGATTTCCTTGGATGTTTCTGATTTCCTTGATATTGCTGAATTCCTTGGATATTGCAGAGTCCCTTGGATACTGAATTCCTTGGGATAGTGCTGATTTCCTTGGCTATTTCTGAATTCCTTGGATGTGTCTGAATTCCTTGGATATTTCTGATTTCCTTGGCTATTTCTGATTTCCCTGGATATTTCTGATTTCCTTGGATATTTCTGAATTCCCTGGATATTGCTGAATTCCTTGGACATTTCTGAATTCCTTGGACAATGCTGATTCCCTTGGATACTGATTTCCTTGGCTGTTTCTGATTTCCCTGGATATTGCTGAATTCCTTGGATATTTCTGATTTCCTTGGCTATTTCTGAATTCCTTGGCTATTTCTGATTTCCCTGGATATTTCTGAATTCCTTGGCTATTCCTGAATTCCTTGGATGTTTCTAATTTCCTTGGATAGTGCTGATTTCCTTGGACAATGCTGAATTCCTTGGATATTGCTGATTTCCTTGGCTATTTCTGAATTCCTTGGATGTTTCTGATTTCCCTGGATATTGCTGATTTCCTTGGACATTGCTGAATTCCCTGGATATTGCTGAATTCCTTGGATGTTTCTAATTTCCTTGGATATTTCTGATTTCCTTGGATATTGCTGAATTCCTTGGACATTTCTGATTTCCTTGATATTGCTGAATTCCATGGATATTGCTGAATTCCTTGGATAGTGCTGATTTTCCTGGATATTGCTAAATTACTTGGATATTTCTGATTTCCTTGGATGTTTCTGAATTCCTTGGATATTTCTGATTTCCTTGGCTATTTTTGATTTCCCTGGATATTGCTGAATTCCTTGGACATTTCTGATTTCCTTGGACAGTGCTGAATTCCCTGAATATTGCTGAATTCCTTGGACAGTGTTGTATTCCTTGGCTATTTCTGATTTCCATGGATATTTCTGATTTCCTTGACTATTTCTGATTTCCTTGGCTATTTCTGAATTCCTTGGATATTTCTGATTTCCATGGATATTTCTGAATTCCTTGGCTATTTCTGATTTCCTTGGACATTTCTGATTTCCCTGGATATTGCTGATTTCCTTGGATAGTGCTGAATTCCCTGGATATTGCAGATTCCCTTGGATATTGCTGATTTTCTTGGCTATTTCTGAATTCCCTGGATATTGCTGAATTCCTTGGCTATTGCAGATTCCCTTGATTATTTCTGATTTCCTTGACTATTTCTGATTTCTTTGGATATTGCTGAATTCCTTGGATATTGCAGAGTCCCTTGGATACTGATTTCCTTGGCTATTTCTCATTTCCTGGCTATTGCTGAATTCCTTGGACATTTCTGATTTCCCTGGATATTGCTGAATTCCATGGATACTGATTTCCTTGGCTATTTCTGAATTCCTTGGATGTTTCTGATTTCCTTGGATACTGATTTCCTTCACTATTCCTGAATTCCTTGGCTAATTTCCTTGGGTATTTCTGATTTCCTTGGATATTTCTGATTTCCCTGGCTATTGCTGATTTCCTTGGACATTTCTGAATTCCCTGGATATTTCTAAATTCCCTGGCTATTTCTCATTCCCTGGCTATTTCCGATCCCCTCCAACCCTGCTGTTTCTCAGCTGAATTCTGATTTTTGGCTGATTCTCTCCCTGCGCTGTCACTGCCCCACGCCAGGGGGCGCCTCTGAGCTGCTTCTGCCTTTAATTCCGATTTATTTGCATATTTGTGAATAATCTTTGGAGCAAACTCATTCATTTTGCTGCTCCCTGCCCAGGAATGTTCTCCTGAACCCGAGCTGGAGCTGAGGGAGCTTCAATCACGATTTTCTTTCTCCTCTCTTAAAAAATTCATTAAATCAAAATTATTTTTATTTAAAATAAAAAAAAAAAAATTTTATTTTTAATTTTTTTTTTTAATTAATGCTTTATCTGTTCCTGCCTCCAAAACCTCCAGCCTCAAACTCTGGATTTTTAAATCTTTGATGGGTTTTTTTAAAATTTATTTTTAATTTTTTAAATTTATTTTTATTTAAAATAAATAAATAAAAAATATTTTTAATTTTTTTTTTAATTAATGCTTTATCTGTTCCTGCCTCCAAAACTTCCAGCCTCAAACTCTGGATTTTTAAATCCTTGATGGGTTTTTTTAATTTATTTTTAATATTTTAAATTTATTTTTATTTAAAATTTTTAAAATTATTTAATTTCAAATTTATTTTTTTTTTAATTAATGCTTTATCTGTTCCTGCCTCCAAAACTTCCAGCCTCAAACTCTGGATTTTTAAATCCTTGATGGGTTTTTTTTTAAATTTATTTTTAATTTTTAAAGATATTTTTATTTAAAATAAATAAAAAAGTCTTTATTTTTAATTTTTTTTTTAATTAATGCTTTATCTGTTCCTGCCTCCAAAACTTCCAGCCTCAAACTCTGGATTTTTAAATCCTTGATTTTTTTTTTTAATTTATTTTTATTTAAAATAAATTAAAAAATTATTTATTTTTAATTTTTTTTTTTTTTTAATTAATGCTTTATCTGTTCCTGCCTCCAAAACTTCCAGCCTCAAACTCTGGATTTTTAAATCCTTGATGGTTTTTTTTTTTATTTATTTTTAATTTTTTTAATTTATTTTTATTTAAAAAAAAATAAAAAATATTTATTTTTAATTTTTTTAATTAATGCTTTATCTGTTCCTGCCTCCAAAATCTCCAAGGGCAAATTAACAAAAAAATCCAAAATTTTCATCCTCACAAGGAGATTTTGGATCAAACCTGATCTCAAACATCCATGTCTAGACAGGGAGAAGAAAAGAGATCTCAAACTGGAAAAAGGCTCTGCTTATCCTTTCTTTTCTTTCTCCTTTATCTGTTCCTGCCTCCAAAACCTCCAAGGGCAAATAACCAAAAATATCCAAGATTTTCATGCCCACAAGGAGATTTGGGGTCAAACCTGATCAAATTGGGGATCCAGCTTTGGGAACTGGGGGTCCAGCTTTGGGATCCAGCTGTGGGAAGTGGGGGTCCAGCTGTGGGAATTGGGGATCCAACTTTGGGATCCAGCAGTGGGATCGAGCTGTGGGAATTGGGGGTCCAGCTTTGGGATCCACCTTTGGGAATTGGGGATCCAGCTTTGGAGCTTCGGGGATCCGGGATCCAGCTGTGGGAATTGGGGATCCAGCTGTGGTAATTGAGGATCCAGCTTTGGGGTCCAGGTTTGGGATCCAGCTGTGGGAATTGGGGATCCAGCTTTGGGATCCAGCTGTGGGAATTGGGGATCCAGCTGTGGGATCCAGCTGTGGAAATTGGGGATCCAGCTTTGGGATCCAGCTTTGGGAATTGGGGATCCAGCTTTGGGATCCAGCTGTGGGAATTGGGGATCCAGCTGTGAGAATTGGGGATCCAGCTGTGGGATCCAGCTGTGGGAACTGGGGATCCAGCTTTGGGATCCACCTGTGGGAATTGGGGATCCAGCTTTGGGATCCAGCTTTGGGATCCACCTGTGGGAATTGGGGATCCAGCTTTGGGATCCAGCTGTGGGAATTGGGGATCCAGCTTTGGGATCCAGCTTTGGGAATTGGGGATCCAGCTTTGGGATCCAGCTGTGGGAATTGGGGATCCAGCTGTGGGAATTGGGGATTCAGCTTTGGGAATTGGGGATCCAGCTGTGGGAACTGGGGGTCCAGCTGTGGGATCCAGCTGTGGGATCCAGCTTTGGGAACTGGGGATCCAGCTTTGGGATCCAGCTGTGGGAATTGGGGATCCAGCTGTGGGATCCAGCTGTGGGAATTGGGGATTCAGCTTTGGGAATTGGGGATCCAGCTTTGGGATCCAGCTTTGGAGCTTTGGGGATCCAGCTGTGGGAATTGGGGATCCAGCTGTGGGAATTTGGGATCCAGCTGTGGGAACTGGGGATCCAGCTTTGGAAATTGGGGATCCAACTGTGGGATCCAGCTGTGGGAATTATGGATCCAGCTTTGGGAATTGGGGATACAGCTTTGGGATCCAGCTGTGGGAGCCTTGGGGATCCAGCTGTGGGGATCCAGTGCCAAATTTGTGCTTTGGGAGCTTTGGGGAGATTCACCTTTGGGAGCTTTGGGGATCCTGAGCTCTGCATTTCCTGTGCCAAGGCTGCTCCTACAGCACCCAAATCTGTGCTTTGGAAACTTTTGGGATTCAGCTTTGGGAGTTTTTGGGATCCAAACAGAAATCTCCAATTCCCACCACAGAAATCTCCAATTCCCTGCACAGAAATCTCCAATTCCCACCACAGAAATCTCCAATTCCCACCACAGAAATCTCCAATTCCCTGCACAGAAATCTCCAATTCCCAGCACAGAAATCTCCAATTCCCACCACAGAAATCTCCAATTCCCACCACAGAAATCTCCATTTCCCACCACAGAAATCTCCAATTCCCTGCACAGAAATCTCCAATTCTCAGCACAGAAATCTCCAATTCCCACCAAAGAAATCTCCAATTCCCTGCACAGAAATCTCCAATTCCCACCACAGAAATCTCCAATTCTCAGCACAGAAATCTCCAATTCCCTGCACAGAAATCTCCAATTCCCACCACAGAAATCTCCAATTCCCACCACAGAAATCTCCAATTCCCACCACAGAAATCTCCAATTCCCAGCACAGAAATCTCCAATTCCCACCACAGAAATCTCCAATTCCCACCACAGAAATCTCCAATTCCCACCACAGAAATCTCCAATTCTCAGCACAGAAATCTCCAATTCCCACCACAGAAATCTCCAATTCCCAGCACAGAAATCTCCAATTCCCATCCCAGATTCCAGCACAGAAATCTCCAATTCCCACCACAGAAATCTCCAATTCCCTGCACAGAAATCACCAATTCCCAGCACAGAAATCTCCAATTCCCATCCCAGATTCCAGCACAGAAATCACCAATTCCCACCACAGAAATCTCCAATTCCCACCACAGAAATCTCCAATTCCCAGCACAGAAATCTCCAATTCCTGACACAGAAATCTCCAATTCCCTGCACAGAAATCTCCAATTCCCACCACAGAAATCTCCAATTCCCACCACAGAAATCTCCAATTCCCACCACAGAAATCTCCAATTCCCAGCACAGAAATCTCCAATTCCCAGCACAGAAATCTCCAATTCCCACCACAGAAATCTCCAATTCCCACCACAGAAATCTCCAATTCCCAGCACAGAAATCTCCAATTCTTAACACAGAAATCTCCAATTCCCTGCACAGAAATCTCCAATTCCCTGCACAGAAATCTCCAATTCCCTGCACAGAAATCTCCAATTCTCACCACAGAAATCTCCAATTCCCACCACAGAAATCTCAAATTCTCAGCACAGAAATCTCCAATTTCCACCACAGAAATCTCCAATTCCCAGCACAGAAATCTCCAATTTCCTGCACAGAAATCTCCAATTCTCAGCACAGAAATCTCCATTTCTTAGCACAGAAATCTCCAATTCCCACCACAGAAATCTCCAATTCCCTGCACAGAAATCTCCAATTCCCAGCACAGAAATCTCCAATTCCCAGCACAGAAATCTCCAATTCCCACCACAGAAATCTCCAATTCCCACCACAGAAATCTCCAATTCCCAGCACAGAAATCTCCAATTCTCAGCACAGAAATCTCCAATTCCCTGCACAGAAATCTCCAATTCCCAGCACAGAAATCTCCAATTCCCACCACAGAAATCTCCAATTCCCTGCACAGAAATCTCCAATTCCCACCACAGAAATCTCCAATTCTCAGCACAGAAATCTCCAATTCCCAGCACAGAAATCTCCAATTCCACCACAGAAATCTCCAATTCCCTGCACAGAAATCTCCAATTCCCAGCACAGAAATCTCCAATTCCCACCACAGAAATCTCCAATTCCCTGCTCAGAAATCTCCAATTCCCACCACAGAAATCTCCAATTCCCTGCACAGAAATCTCCAATTCCCTGCTCAGAAATCTCCAATTCCCACCACAGAAATCTCCAATTCCCTGCACAGAAATCTCCAATTCCCACCAAAGAAATCTCCAATTCCCAGCACAGAAATCTCCAATTCCCACCACAGAAATCTCCAATTCCCTGCACAGAAATCTCCAATTCCCACCACAAAAATCTCCATTTTTCAGCACAGAAATCTCCAATTTCTGGCACAAAAATCTCCAATTCTCAGCACAGAAATCTCCAATTCCCACCACAGAAATCTCCAATTCCCAGCACAGAAATCTCCAATTCTCAGCACAGAAATCTCCAATTCCCTGCACAGAAATCTCCAATTCCCTGCACAGAAATCTCCAATTCCCACCACAGAAATCTCCAATTCTCAGCACAGAAATCTCCAATTCCCTGCACAGAAATCTCCAATTCCCACCACAGAAATCTCCAATTCCCACCACAGAAATCTCCAATTCCCTGCACAGAAATCTCCAATTCCCAGCACAGAAATCTCCAATTCCACCACAGAAATCTCCAATTCCACCACAGAAATCTCCAATTCCCAGCACAGAAATCTCCAAATCCCAGCACAGAAATCTCCAATTCCCACCACAGAAATCTCCAATTCCCAGCCCAGAAATCTCCAATTCCCAGCACAGAAATCTCCAATTCCCACCACAGAAATCTCCAATTCCCGGCCCAGAAATCTCCAATTCCCACCACAGAAATCTCCAATTCTCAGCACAGAAATCTCCAATTCCTGGCACAGAAATCTCCATTTCCCACCACAGAAATCTCCAATTCCCTGCACAGAAATCTCCAATTCCCAGCACAGAAATCTCCAATTCCCTGCACAGAAATCTCCAATTCCCACCACAGAAATCTCCAATTCCCAGCACAGAAATCTCCAATTCTCGGCACAGAAATCTCCAATTCTCACCACAGAAATCTCCAATTCCCACCACAGAAATCTCCAATTCCCACCACAGAAATCTCCAATTCTCAGCACGGAAATCTCCAATTCCCTGCACAGAAATCTCCAATTCCTGCACAAAAATCTCCAATTCCCACCACAGAAATCTCCAATTCCCTGCACAGAAATCTCCAATTCCCAGCAAAGAAATCTCCAATTCCACCACAGAAATCTCCAATTCTCAGCACAGAAATCTCCAATTCCCTGCACAGAAATCTCCAATTCTCAGCCCAGAAAACTCCAATTCCCTGCACAGAAATCTCCAATTCTCAGCACAGAAATCTCCAATTCCCTGCACAGAAATCTCCAATTCCCGGCACAGAAATCTCCAATTCCCACCACAGAAATCTCCAATTCTTAACACAGAAATCTCCAATTCTCACCACAGAAATCTCCAATTCCCTGCACAGAAATCTCCAATTCCCTGCACAGAAATCTCCAATTCCCACCACAGAAATCTCCAATTCCCACCACAGAAATCTCCAATTCCCACCACAGAAATCTCCAATTCCCGGCACAGAAATCTCCAATTCTCAGCACAGAAATCTCCAATTCCCTGCACAGAAATCTCCAATTCCCACCACAGAAATCTCCAATTCCCACCACAGAAATCTCCAATTCCCTGCACAGAAATCTCCAATTCCCACCACAGAAATCTCCAATTCTCAGCACAGAAATCTCCAATTCCCACCACAGAAATCTCCAATTCTCAGCACAGAAATCTCCAATTCCCTGCACAGAAATCTCCAATTCCCTGCTCAGAAATCTCCAATTCCCAGCACAGAAATCTCCAATTCCACCACAGAAATCTCCAATTCCCACCAAAGAAATCTCCAATTCCCAGCACAGAAATCTCCAATTCCACCACAGAAATCTCCAATTCCCACCACAGAAATCTCCAATTCCCTGCACAGAAATCTCCAATTCTCAGCACAGAAATCTCCAATTCCCACCACAGAAATCTCCAATTCCCAGCACAGAAATCTCCAATTCCCTGCACAGAAATCTCCAATTCCACCACAGAAATCTCCAATTCCCAGCACAGAAATCTCCAATTCCCACCACAGAAATCTCCAATTCCCTGCACAGAAATCTCCAATTCCCAGCACAGAAATCTCCAATTCCCACCACAGAAATCTCCAATTCTCACCACAGAAATCTCCAATTCCCTGCACAGAAATCTCCAATTCCCTGCACAGAAATCTCCAATTCCCAGCACAGAAATCTCCAATTCTTAGCACAGAAATCTCCAATTCCCACCACAGAAATCTCCAATTCTCAGCACAGAAATCTCCAATTCCCACCACAGAAATCTCCAATTCTCACCACAAAAATCTATTCCTGTTCTCTTCACCATCCTAAAACTGGTTTGTATTCAAGAACATCTTGCTCTGAAAACACCAAAAGAAAAAGGAGGTTGGAAGTCAGAGGGGGAAGGAAACACAAAATTGCTGCCCAGTCTGGAGAATTTATTTTGGAACTTGCAAAAAAATTCAGAGTCCTGCCAGATCAAAGCATTTCTGGAGAAGTCATCAAAAAGAAGGGAAAAAAGGGGGCAGGCTGTGCTGAGTGAGCAGGGCTGATTTATAGGAAAAAGGAGAAAAATGACATTAATGGGAATTTACTGTGGGAGCTCTTTGCATGCATTCCTGCTGACCCCAAAATCTCATTTATGGCTTTTTCCCCCAACAACAAAACCAGTGTACAAAACCCCCAACCTGTGTCTGGTGAAGAAAAGCAGTGAAAGATTAACAACAACGTAAGAGTTGATAGAAAAATTTGCTTTTTTGTGACAAATAGCTTTAAGATGTGAAGGTGTTTTTGTGGGTAAATCATTCCCTGGACAAATATGACCAAGTGCTGCCATGGGATCCTGTTTGCCCAGGGAATTTGGGAACAATGAGAATTTCCTACTCTGTTCCCCAAGCCAAACAATCAGCTGCCTTATCAATCCCTTATCTATTAATTACCCACACTTCCTCTATTAAGATTATTGGGGCCACATCTCCTCCTCTGCTATGTTGCCAAACGGGTTTTTGCCTTCAGAGCTGGTTTTGCCTTCAGGGCTTTTCTGTCAGGATTGGGGAGACTTTTCTAACTTGAAAATTCCTTTTCAAACTTGAAAATCCACCTGGAATTGTCTCTCTGAAGGTTAAAAATATTCCCCGTGGATTATCAGCATGGCAATCTGTGTTTGAACAGGGTTTGCTCTTGGCAGTGCCATCCCTTGCTGGGGAAAAGCCTGGAACATTTCATTTCTTGAAGCAAACAGAGGGGAACCAAAACAGAAATGTTTGTTCTTTCCTCTGCAAGGTTGGCCCAGGTTTGGAGGGATTTGTTTTGCCTCGATGTTTTACATCTGCAAACTTTATTTTTGTGCCTCCTCATGACCCTGAAGTCCTTAATGACGGTGAGGTATGACTCAGCCTGCCCTGATTAACACTTTGTGCTAATCAGGTGAGCAGAGTGTGGCTGCTCATCGTGCCCCAAACACAGCAGGAATTCTGTCAGGGGAATCCGTGTGGGGAATCCATGTGGGGAATCCTAAAATGCAGGAATCCATGTGAGGAATCCATGTGGGGAATCCATGTGGGGAATCCTAAAATGCAGGAATCCATGTGAGGAATCCATGTGGGGAATCCGTGTGGGGAATCCTGAGTGAGGAATCCGTGTGGGGAATGCTGAGTGCAGGAATCCATGTGGGGAATCCGTGTGGGGAATCCGTGTGGGGAATCCATGGGAGGAATCCATGGGGGGAATCCATGTGGGGAATCTGTGTGGGGAATCCGTGTGGGGAATCCATGTGGGGAATCCTAAATGCAGGAATCCATGTGGGGAATCTGTGTGGGGAATCCTAAATGCAGGAATCCGTGTGGGGAATCCTGAGTGCAGGAATCCACGTGGAGAATCCATGTGGGGAATCCGTGTGGAGAATCCTGAGTGAGGGAATCTGTGTGGGGAATCCGTGTGGGGAATCCATGGGAGGAATCCATGGGGGGAATCTGTGTGGGGAATCCGTGTGGGGAATCCGTGTGGGGAATCCTGTGTGAGGGAATTCTGTCAAGGACCTGTCCTGACACAGCCTGGGTCTGTCTGGGTGACAGGGACACCACAGGGGTGTCCCCCTAAACAGGGCCATGAACCCCAGCTCCAACCCCAGCTTTGTTTGCTCTCCTCAGATCCTGAAATATTGCAGCATGACGGGTGTTTGGAGCCGGGCTCAGCTCTGCTTCTCCTCATGCTGATCTGGGCAGGGAAAACTTCCAGGAGGTTCCAGGTCAGCACCCAGGAGCTTCAACTCACCTGGGCTGGGTTCAAATCCCTGCCAGGGATGTCCCTGGGGCATCCACAGTCAGCCCTGGGTGCAGGAATCCATGGGAGGGATCTGTGTGGGGAATCCGTGTGGGGAATCCGTGTGGGGAATCCGTGTGGGGAATCCTGAGTGAGGGAATCCATGTGGGGAATCCATGTGGGGAATCCTGAGTGAGGGAATCCATGTGGGGAATCCGTGTGGGGAATCCTGAGTGAGGGAATGCGTGTGGGGAATCCATGTGGAGAATCCATGTGTGGAATCCTGAGTGCAGGAATCCATGTGGGGAATCCATGGGAGGAATCCGTGTGGGGAATCCATGTGGGGAATCCATGTGGGGGAATGCTAAATGCAGGAATCCGTGTGGGAATCTGTGTAGGGAATCCTGAGTGAGGGAATCCTGAGTGAGGGAATCCATGTGGGGAATCCATGTGGGGAATTCTGAGTGAGGGGAATCCGTGTGGAGAATCCTGAGTGCAGGAATCCGTGTGGGGAATCCATGTGGGGAATCCTGAGTGAGGGAATTCGTGTGGGGAATTCATGTGGGGAATTCATGTGGGGAATCCTGAGTGAGGGAATCCTGAGTGAGGGAATCCGTGTGGGGAATCCATGTGGGAAATCCTTGTAGGGAATCCTGAGTGCGGGAATCCATGTGGGGAATCCTGAGTGCAGGAATCTGTGTGGGGAATGCTGAGTGAGGGAATTCGTGTGGGGAATCCATGTGGAGAATCCATGTGTGGAATCCTGAGTAAAGGAATCCATGTGGGGAATCCGTGTGGGGAATCCTGAGTGCAGGAATCCGTGTGGGGAATCCTGAGTGCTGAAATCCATGTGGAGAATCCATGTGGAGAATCCATGTGGGGAATCCGTGTGGGGAATCCATGGGAGGAATCCGTGTGGAGAATCCTGAGTGCAGGAATCCGTGTGGGGAATCCATGTGGGGAATGCTGAGTGAGGGAATCCGTGTGGGGAATCCATGGGAGGAATCCATGTGGGGAATGCTAAATGCAGGAATCCGTGTGGGAATCTGTGTGGGGAATCCTGAGTGAGGGAATCCTGAGTGAGGGAATCCATGTGGGGAATCCATGTGAGGAATCCGTGTGGGGAATCCTGAGTGCAGGAATCCGTGTGGAGAATCCATGTGGGGAATTCGTGTGGGGAATGCTAAATGCAGGAATCCGTGTGGGAATCCATGTGGGGAATCCTGAGTGCAGGACTCCCTGTGGGGAATCCTGAGTGAGAGAATCTGTGTGGAGAATCCATGTGGGGAATCCATGTGGGGAATCCATGTGGGGAATCCATGTGGGGGAATGCTAAATGCAGGAATCCATGTGGGGAATTCGTGTGGGGAATCCTGAGTGAGGGAATCCATGTGGGGAATCCATATGGGAATGCTGAGTGCGGGCAGTCGTGTGTCCCATTTGGGACCAGACACATTCCTGCCCTAGATTTTGGGAATTAAATGCGTGAAATCCCTAAAATTCAGAAGATTTGCAGCCCCAGATTTCCCCTAATCCCATGGGATTTTGGGATGAAAAAGAGGAGGAAAAAAGGGAGAAATCTCCCCCCCCAAAAAAGTGGGAAGAATTTGTGTGGCCCATTTGGGACCAGACACATTCCTGCCCCAAAAATTGGGAATTAAATGAGTGAAATCCCTGAAATTCAGAGGATTTGCCGCCCCAGGTTTTCCATAATCCCATGGGATCTTGGAATGAAGGAGAAGAGGAAAAACCCCACAAAAGTGGGAAATCTCCTCCCAAAAAAGTGGGAAAAAAGTTGTGTGTCCCATTTGGGACCAGACACATTCCTGCCCCAGAATTTGGGAATTAAGGGAGTGAAATCCCTAAAATTCAGACGATTTGGAGCCCCAGATTTTCCATAATCCTGTGGGATTTTGGGATGAAGAAGAGGAGGAAAAAAGAGAGAAATCTCCCCCCCAAAAAAAGTGAGAAGAATTTGTGTGGCCCATTTGGGATCAGACACTTTCCTGCCCCAAAAATTGGGAATTAAATGAATGAAATCCCTGAAATTCAGAGGATTTGCAGCCCCAGATTTTCCATAATCCCATGGGATCTCGGGATGAAGGAGAAGAGGAAAAAATTACAAAAGGGGGAAATCTCCTCCCAAAAAAGTGGGAAGAAGTTGTGTGGCCCATTTGGGATCAGACACATTCCTTCCCCAGAATTTGGGAATGAAGGGAGTGAAATCTCTGAAATTCAGAGGATTTGCAGCCCCAGGTTTTCCATAATTCCATGGGATCTTGGAATGAAGGAGAAGAGGAAAAAACCCACAAAAGTGGGAAATCTCCTCCCCAAAAAGTTGTGTGTCCCATTTGGGATCAGACACATTCATTCCCCAAAAATTGGGAATTAAATGAGTGAAATCCCTGAAATTCAGATTTCCTGCCCTTGGTTATTCCCAGGTTTTCCATAATCCCATGGGATCTTGGGATGAAGGAGAAGAGGGAAAAACCCACAAAAGGGGGAAATCTCCTCCCAAAAAAGTGGGAAAAAGTTGTGTGGCCCATTTGGGACCAGACACTTTCCTTCCCCAAAAATTGGGAATTAAATGAATGAAATCCCTGAAATTCAGAGGATTTGCAGCCCCAGGTTTTCCTTAATCCCATGGGATTTTGGGATGAAGGAGAAGAGGGAAAAAC